>NC_056743.1:454420882-454548382 GCF_019279795.1 Protopterus annectens
ACACACACAAATATATATATATATATATATATATATATATATATATATATATATATATATATATATATATATATTATCTATCTTTAAATATGTTGTTCATCAATATTACCCAGTGGAACTTCTGTTGATGCCTGCTTCATTGAGTCACATTGATCAACTTCTGTTTTCATGACAAGATGCATATGAAGGAATCAGACCTCCCCCCTTCAGGACTCATGTCAAAACCAGTTTATGTATCGCATGTATATAGTCAGACAAGCAGTGAGTGTTATGATCAGGTTTTTCTATGTTTGAGAAAAGAATGTCAGGAAGATCACCCAGAAATGAGCGCAAAGCAAAGGTTGAAACATGAAAACTGACATCTAGTTCAAGAACATGTAACAATCTGATTATAATCACAAGTGTTTGATTTTAATTCTTTGGACTGCATGAAGGTTTTCCTGTTCAGTTACAGAGAGAGAGAGAGAGAGAGAGAAAAAGCAGACAGGATCTAACATTTTCACAATTCTGAAAGCCATAACTCACTCTACAGCTGATCGATATGCCTTTGTAGTAAATGGAGCTTTCAATGCTCCAGTGTGCTATGAAAAAAGACAAAGGTAAAGAAAAAAAATGAACACAACTGTAGGAGTGTGAAGTGTTTCACAGCTTTGAAAGCTAAACAGACGCAAAGTGCACCTTTGATCCCGTAAAAGCTTTAAAAGCTGTAATGGACTTTGTATTTCCACACACAATAAGTTTGACAGTTCACTATATTTTACAGTTTTTAAAGTTATCATCTCACTGATATTCTCTGGTGGCCATCATTTTTTCTTTAGCTTGAGACTAGGCTTAAGAGTGCTAAAAGATTTTTATCAAAACTTTGTTAAATACCTGTTTTACATTAGAGGGGTGCTTAACAAAGTTATATTTTCCCAGTGCAATTGTGACACTCCATATACCACCTATAAATATATATAAAGGTAGATACACAACCACGGTGAAAAAAGTACAAACACACTTGTCAGGTTATTAGTAATTTATCATGTCCCATTCAGTTTCTGAGGTTATATACAATACTGTGAATAATTCAAAACATCCATGTTAATTCATGTACTTGTAAAATATGTCCATTATTTCTGACTATATACATGCATGTGCATTGTTTTCCGAATGAGTGAACAGCCCTTAGTTTTACAGTTCCATCATACAATATGTACATCCCACATAAGGCTTGTTCCAGCTATGTAGAATAGCTGCTATTAAATCAAGGTGTCTCTCCATAGTGGGTGTTCTGCTCTGAACCATAAACTTATAGTTGAAAGCAACAAGCCATAAATATCTACAATTCTTGGTCATACTTTAAAGTTGCACATAAAAGTAACATTGCAGTTGATAAACTGCAATTCCTTTTCTTAAGAAGTTGATAGATCCGACACAAATGAAAAACCCATGATGTGTTAAAGGGTGGGGCTTCAGAATGGGAAGTTATATTCAAGAACATCTGCAGTATCAGAATGAATGGTTTGACAATAAATGCCACATGTCAAAAGCAGGCATTCTAGAAAGCACATAACTGCATTTGTGCCCACTACAGAAACAAATGAATATTGGCTGTTTAAGTCTTGAGAAGACCCATAAATGAAATGTACTTAGCATCAAGAGTACGCTTTCAAGGACTGTACATACTCCATGGCCAAAATGTCAAGCCCACTGCAAGCTGTGAGCATGTCACAAGTAAATCCACTTGTTTAAACAGTGTCTGGAGCTTGACATGTACATTTGTCTTCAAATATATATTAAAAATACTATGCAACATCTTAAGGACATTGAAAACCGTTGTGTTCACAGCAGTAAACTGAAAAATTTTCAGACAGAAAATCTTCAGCAGTAGCAAGAGATATTTTCTTGTAGTTTGAGGAATGGGATTTAATTCATGACTGTCTTAATTTTGCATGCATTCTTTCCTCAGGATATAATGAAGTTAAGTGATAAGCACTGTATTTGCAAGTGGTACAAAGGACATTCTGTAAGAACATATTCTAATCCTGTGAGTTAATTATTTTTCAGCTAGCTAGTTTGCAGTGGCTAACTTCAAACCTTGGTACTTGACATTGACTGACTAAAACAAACAATTTCTCAAATGTTCCCATCACTAAATGCATCTTTAATATTGCAGTTAAATCATACAGTACCAAAAAAAGTCTTAACACAGAATGAATTAAAATATGTAAGAAATAAGTCAGTGTAATATAAAATTAATTTGCAGCTGTCTGATTCTGGTCTGCACTTATGAGCTGCATGCAATCTTTCCCATTCCAATTAAAGATTTATGGCATAACAATTATGTAACACTTGTTAATAGGTAACGTCCACATTGATGTGCCTCTCATTTTCTTATGGTCTTTCACTTTTTCAAGTCACATACTTGGTACCCTTTGAACCAGACTACTGCACTTGTCATTTTTGCAGAAAAGAACGGCTGAAAGATGCGAGCTGAAATGATCGTATTTCTTTTTGAATCTTCATGGCATATCTGAACAAGCCAAGTTTTGGTTCGAATCTAAAATAAAAAAAGGCATCAAAGAAATATTATATTTGTTCATGGACTGTCAAGATATAAAAGAAATGAATTTGTATGAGCCACCAAAAAATCAGTCCGTGTTCCCTTAAACGGCTGTGATTACCAGATTCAGTATACTGATTGAGTGATTCGTTATACGACAGGATGGATTTCCCAACAGCGGCCACATTCTTCTTACTGAGGCATTAGAGTACAGAACTGTAGCAACTTTTTTCATTACTTAGCACTTTCTTTCACTAAACAGTATTATTTTCAATTGCATCTTACAGATAAAAATGACTGAGTGAATCTGCACTTCAAGCCTGGTTGGCTTTTAATTAAAGTGGCACTGATTAGCAAACACTGCTAGTCAAGTTTCTGTAGAAGAATTATGTCCTGATCTTTTTCATTCTGAAAGTGATGAAACTGAATTTCTCCTAACTTGAAAGAACTGGTTTGAATGTATTGGGGAGGGAAAGATTACCCTTCAGACCCTCCTTGAATGTAATAAATGTGGTGGATTTTTGAGTCATATGACTGACTATACTGTCTTCCAGCTTACTGACCTACTATGCTGTAAACACACAACAGGAAATGCCAGCAGGGAATCACCTGCAGTATTGCTCATTACCAATGCAAAGAATTTTGGAGCAAACCAGAAATTCTGAATTTCACGTATGCTGGCATTTCTTGTCTTATGGAATAGAAAAGGGGAGGGGACTTAACCTTTATTTTTGATCTTTTTAATAAAATATAAAAAAAAAATAAAAAATAAAGCGACTGAGGTTAGCATACCTATTATTGTAGACTATAGAATGGATTAAAATAAATGATAGCAATGCTTTATATTATACCCTAAGTAAGGAATGCCTCTACTGTCTGTTGCACCGCACACACATTTTAGAAATATTACTACTTGGAGAGTGGAAGGCACTGCGGCATTTTTAAGTCATACCTACTGATTATTCTTGCTTTGATTTTTCGTTGTTCTTTATCTGTAATGCTATTACATTTCTACTTGGCTTACCCATCTTTGTCAACAATAAGGTGTAAAGCAAAAACATACAGACAAAGCATATTAGAAACCATCACTGTCAAAAGCGAGGATTACAGACTCCATTGACAGACGTCTCTGTATAGTCCCACTTTCAAGGTAGATCTTGTAAATTATGAATTTTCATTTTGTAACTGAAGGAGCAGTATGCTAACACATCTTTTCTTTTCTAAATGCCCAGCTTTGGTAGCCCATAGGTGGCTATCAGATAATTTGTAGTTAGTTCACTAACCAACCCCCCCTCGGGGCTGACACACACAATCCTTGCCAATGGGTTTATTCTTTGCCATCTTTTGGCACATGCTTACTTCCACACACGTCTATTGGGCTACTATCACTGGAATGGCAGACCCCCATCACATATCCCTCAGCCCTATGGCCATTGTTCTTCTGCAAGCCACATCCTTTTCATGGTAATGTTATCATACTGCAACTATCATTTTCTTCCTTTCAGCAAGGATAAGCTGACATACATAATTTACCACCACCACCCCACCCCACCTGGCTGTTCCAATCCAAAGACCACTAGTTGAGCTCATATAGTCTAGATGACAGTCAGGGCTTCATCCTTTTATGCCACAGAAGTAACAGACGCATGAGGTAAAATAAATGAATTTCAGTTAATCTGCCATTTCAGTGGATCACTACAGATATCACTTGTAGCTTCAGTGGCACTACTCAGAGTATTCTGCCCCCGGATACCACTTGTAGCTTCAGTGGCAGTGCTCAAAATATTCTGCCCACAGATACCACTTATAGCTTCAGTGGCAGTCCTGAGTATTCTGTCCACAGATACCACTAGTAGCTTCAGTAGCAGTGCTCAGAGTATTCTGCGCACAGATACCACTTGTAGCTTCAGTGGCAGTGCTCAGAGTATTTTTATTCTGCCCAGGACACAATGTTGTGTTTTCATTCATAATACAGATTAGCAGAGGCTATGTTCACTCATCAAATGGTAATTCCAGTGAATGGCTATTCCACAAACACTAGCCAGTGAAACTCCTTTTCATCGAAAACGCACATCATCAGAAAGAAAACCATCACATAGCCATAGCTGGCCAACATACACACAACAGAAGGCAGTACAGACTTAGAGGTATGCTAGGGATGAGGAAGTATGCCCTTTCTCTACTGTAGTGCAATTTCAGAGTAAGTATGTATAGTTAGCTGGGGTGTGTAGGGGGGTGCAGCCCCCACATGAGGAGAATCCAGTTAACAGCGGATCCTCTCATGTGGGAGGCTGTACCCCCCACACACCCACTAATTTTATATTTTTATTTTATTTATTTTACATTTGTTGACCGGGATAGTCCGACTGGATGCATGTATATTTTCAGCGGAGGCCCGGGGAGAAAAGCTCCAAGGGTAAGCAGATACAGCATTGCATAATACCAGCATTACATATTACAAACAGACTATTTACAGAGATTACATAAGTAAGCAAGTTAAACAAGTTCCACAGGTTACAGTTAATCCTGAGCACAAGTCAGGAATAAATTAAATTACACAGTAAACTGGTTAACAGATTTTTACACATTCTAGAGAGAGTTAGCCAGGCTTGATACATTGACATAGCCAGTTAAGTGACAAATGTTGTTTGAGTCTAGTTTTAAATTGACCTAAGGTGGAAAGTAAGGTATATATATATCTATATATATATATATATATATATATATATATATATATATATATATATATATACACCAACTCCAAGATCACACTATCACACTGCAGTATGGAAAGGGCAGATTTCTTCATCCCTAGCATACCTGTAACTCTGCACTGCCTTCTGTTGTGTGTATGCTGGCCAACTATGGTAATGTGATGATTTTCTTAGTGATGACGTGTGTTTTCAATGAAAAGGAGTTTCACTGGCTAGTGTGCAAGGATATGCAGTTCGCTAGCATTACCATTCAACAAGTGAACATATACCCAGATTAGCAACCTTATCTGTTCCATCTGCAGTTAATTTCATCTCATGTAGACATTAGATGTATACACATTTGCAAATGCAAACACTTGCATATCATACACATATATATGTAAATGCATTTGCATAGATAGTTATATTACATATATGTATGTATGCGCATTTACATGTTTATGTGTGTGGTGTGCACTTGTATGTGCATATGTGAATGCACACAGGCACATGCATACACATGCACACAAAACATGTATAAATAAAAAGTCTTTATTATGCCAGTTACATTCATTCATTCCATTGCTGTCATGTAAAGTGTTTCCCTTCCTCCTGGCTTGGTCTTGTTACGATCAGGCAACAAATAACTGTATACATTCTGAGTATTACACTTCTCAGAGCTGGTTTACTATCCAGTGCATATTTGATTTTATCAGTACAGGTGTTTCTGTAATATATGTCATTAGTTGCATTCCAGCGATGATGACAGCAATACATATACTGCCAAATGCAGGATAGGAATGAGGAAGCACCTCTCTGCTCTGCTGTTTTACTAGCACAAGTTGCATTCAAGCAGCATTATCTTTATTAGGTATTAGGAACTGTAAGTAGATAGGAATTATATAACCAATAACATAATTGATAGCACTCTACCAAATGCTGTAGTGCCTGACAGCACTAATACCACTGTTCCCTTTCTTGAAGTGCTTCTCAAAAAGTTTGTCGCTTGAAACACAAATTGTATTTCTTTGCCAGCTATGAAAATGCATATATGAACTAACTTGCTAAATCAAATTTCACACGTTAGTTTATTTTCAGAATCTATGGGGTATGAAACCAACATTTAAGTAAACTGTTTCAAATGTTGGCAGAATCAAAACAGAAATATATTCAAACCTTTGTAAACAGTGTTGTTTTTACAGCTTGCTAATTATTACACGCTGCTCATGGAAGTGGAGTTTGTTGATTCTTTACAAGTGCGGATTAGATGTTGTCAAGCCAACACAGCCTGCTGGCTAAGTCGTCTTCCTTTCTCTGCTAATGAAAGCCAAAGCCAGGACATGTTATTCACAACCAAAGTCAGTGCTACATCCATCATGGTAATTATCACGGGTTTTGATACTTTCCAAGCTCCAAATTGCTATTAAGGTCCCATCATATGTTTCAGCTCAGAGTTAAATCCGGTCAGTGGACTGGCTGTAAATTAAGTATTGTTGCTTATTCAGCTTGGCACTGTTTAAATTGTTGCTGTAACTGCTCAAACTAAGAGAGCATTCATTCTTTGCTTGCATTTTGATCCGCAAGACTATAGTTCTTGATATCATGTTATGACACATCTACTTTGCAATACTGCAGAGAATTTGGAGTAACTTCATATAACTACTTTAATAGTGAAAAAACGTGTGACAAACTGTTGTCAAAAATAGTAGTATTCGAGGAGGACTGCAAGCTAATAGGTGTGGGTTTGATCCCTGCAAAAGTCATTCCCATTTTGTATAACCTTAGGAGAGTTATTTCTGCCTTCTTTTGTAAAACAAAAAATTTCAAGCTGAGTGACAGCTTAAGGACAAGAAGTGAGCACTGTTTGTGGCCTTATAACTCAGCATAAGCCCTTTCTTGCAGTTAAATGGACACACGTGATTCAGCAAGTCCTCTGGCTTAATAATATCATTAACTGCCTTTCCAAGTCAACATTTAAGATAACCTAATATCTTTGTGTATGAATGTGTTTGTGTGCGTGTGCATGTGTGTGTGTGTGTATGCTTACAGATAAAGGTAATGACACTGACATGACTTGAAAATGCTGCAGATTTCCTTCCACTTTAAGAATTAAAGTAAACTTTTGTGGAATGCCATTGCCTATGCACCAGATTTGCTAGAAGGGACTTTGTCGCCTGCCCATTTCAAAACAAACTTAGTTGCGAATAATTAACTATACGTGTATAATGCCTGGGGTTCAATCATTAGATGCTTTTTAGACTGATTGTTAACATATGTTTTCCCCCTACCCTTTTTTATGGTTATGGAAATAAAGCCTTTGCAATCTTCTCACCAAAATTCTGTATAGATATTTTTTGTTCCTGTACACCAGCTCAACAATTTACAGGATTAATAAAGAAATAAATATATACAAGATTTGTGTGTCACATTTTCTTTACACACACACACACACACACACACAATCTAAGGCAGCAAATTTACACAAGTTAGCAGTATCATGTTGCAAATTTAGACTAGGGCAAATTTTGTCCTATTCAGAACCTGTTATTAA
The DNA here is from genome assembly GCF_019279795.1 of Protopterus annectens. Lineage (NCBI taxonomy): Eukaryota > Metazoa > Chordata > Ceratodontiformes > Protopteridae > Protopterus > Protopterus annectens. The sequence goes on from NC_056743.1 coordinate 454,428,672, forward strand.
GTGCTTGTCCAAAGATGATAGGGTGATCGCTAATTTGGTATCATAGAGTTAAATACTGCAGCCAGTCATTTTGGGGTTATTAGTGATTATGGCTGTGGTGACGCAGGAAGATTCTGCACCTTTGCAGATGATATAAATTTATCTGATGAGACTGAGAGTAAATAAAGAATAAAAAGCATGAGAAAAGACTTGAAAAAGATCGGCTGAATGCTATAAACTGGGTGTATCTTCTGTTCAGAAAATGTAAGAGAGTGTGTCCAGTTATCAGAAATATAGGAGTGGAGAGCATAACTGGAGAGAACGTAGCAACAGCAGTAAGGAAAAAGCACCTTGTGATATTTGTATCAGATGACATAAATGTATGGAAGAAAAGGGACAGAGGGACAGAGCGACAGGAAAGATGGTAGAATGCTAAAAAGTACAAGAAGGTGCATTAGCTATGGAAAACAAGAAAGTATGATTCCTCTATACAGGGATTTAGAAAGACTCACCCCAGTTCTGCAGATCACATCTGCCAATAACAGGATAGGTAGCAGCACTTCAGAAGAGGGAAATAAAACTAGAGCTGTAGTTTAAGAAGCCATGTGTATGGTGAGAGAGAAAGAAACATGGAATATAAGAGATATATGTGTATAGCATTATAAAACGGGGTGGTGCAGGAACCAAACAGTTGTGTGGTGGTACCATCTATAAATTGTGGCCGGGAAACTGTGATAAACCTGATTATTATTCTTTTACACTGGGGTGGGGTTGATTCATGCTGGCCTTGAGAGTGGCTGAAATTAATTGGACAGCTTATGTGGGACAGTAATTTGGTTTATCTCATTTACTGTTATTACTGTTGTTTAATATGTCTGATGGAGCAGATCATGCACTTACTAAAAACATTTGCAAATAAATAGTCTCTTGAACTTTGAGTTTGATTCCAAAAGGAATGGGGCAGCTAAGTCAAGGCTACTGTCTGAGCTGTGAACAAAGTCGTAAGTTCACAGCGCAGAACGTGGCCACATTTCCAGATCAGAATTACTAACGAAGGATGCTCAAGTGTAAAGAATAAATACTATCTATAAATGCTGTAAGAACCAATGAAGGCAGATAATCAGCCTGCAATAGAAATACATTAACTATTCAAATAAAGACATTTGGAATTTCTGAGAAGATCCGTGAGGACTGGAGCAGGCTCCTCATATACTTACGGGAATCAAATGGTGAGGTGAGGCTGGGTGAGTATTAGAAACATGTTATACCCACAGCATGCACATAGGACTGTCTTGCAATTTTCTAAGAAGGACAGCACCCTCTTTTTCAAAGGTCGAAATTCCATAAATGCAAAGTGAAGAAAGGTACAGTATATATCAGTGGACCAAAACAACCAGCATTAGAAATTATTTTGCAGTAGAAAGCAGTACTTTACTTACATATAGGCAGTGACCTCAGGTGACCTTTAAATGTACTTGGGTGGTGAGGTGGCTGGGTTTTGCACTAGCCGTGATACCTTCCTACATCAAGGGGCTGGCTACACTATGAAAGTAAGCAGCAAGGAGACAAACATTGAGACTTATGGGAGATAGGCAGTCAGGATGTGATGGCTATAGTAAAACTGCTTGGAAGGTATGGTGAAAATGATGAGTGTATGCTTCAAATGACTGCCATAATGCCTTTTGGAAATTGTTCAAAGAGGAAATTATTATGCTGCCATAATGCCTTTTGGAAATTGTTCAGAGGAAATTATTATGTATAAGTAAAAAGACACTGTACAGATAGGCAGACATTGCTGTGCATTGACATCTAGCAAGGAAACCAGCACATACTGGACAGACTTAAGGAATTTCCATCTCTCATTAACTACATGCTCACATATCAAATAAAGGCACCCAACTAGAAAATCATCTTGTTTGCCTAATTGGTGTTGGAGGAGTGTAGGATCTCACCCTCACAACACAGAGAGCAGCTATTAGTATATTTAACTTTACAGTAGAACCTACTAAACTGCAGTACACAGCACATGCTATAAATGATGGGAGGGAGATGATATGTATTAGGTGAAAAAACTCTACCCAGTTGTCTGTCAAGCTAAAGTAAACTACATGTGTTAAGGGAGAGATGGAAACAATGTAGGAAAGTGCTTATACCTAAAGATATGTGAGACAAAAATAAATAAGTATTAAAAACACTGCTGCCATTGAACAATGGCTTGTATACTCTCTGATGAGCACTTAGCAATAGCATATCTACTGTATAAAGATGTACACCACCACACACTGCACTATGGTTTTGCTCGGAATTGGGAAAATGCTTGTACTGAGTTTCCCCTCACCATTTAACTCAAGGACATATTCCAGGACTGCTAAGCAAATAATCTTTTAGCAGGTCATGCTTCACCATTCAGGCATATTATTCCACAATATATTTGCCAAAAGCTGTTATTCTTATAGAATTAATAGTGTGCTCAGGATGGATTTTTATGCTTCCTCATCTGTACTCTCCATTTTTGGAAGTGCACCGTTCTTTTTAGACTCCATTTATTATTAAAAATACACTTGTTTAAGATGCCACCTTGCTCTGAACATAAACTTTTTTGGGGTCTGACCCATAGTAGTGTTCAATGCTGCTCCTATCAATTATTTCACTGTTTGCAGTCATGCTGGATGACCTTTCCTTGGTACACACTAAACAAGTTTGAATGTAGTGAATAAAGAAAAGTCTCATTGGAGCTATGGGGCCTAAATCATATTCCACCACACATTTTTAAGCAGAGTTGTCACATAGAGTGTACATTATATGAAAATAACTGTAATACATGAATATGAGTCTTTAAAGGTTAGCAACCTAGCCACAAGAAAATGCATGGCATGTGAAACATTTACAATGGTCAGTTTAATTGAAGGCATGAAGACTAGAAGTACATTCAGATTGCATGTGTTGCTATTGACCATCATGATAGATACAAATATTCAACATGGTATCACAAGTGAAAAAAAATATCTGCACAAGTTAACAAATATTTGGTTTTAAGAATGTGTTTGAAAGTGCAAAGAATAATCTGCTGTCAGAAAAAGGCCCCAAGTACAAATATCAGGAATTATTTTGCTGCATGGAAATAATTTAGTAGAAAAGTGGAATCCATGAGTTCAGAAATTCAGTTTATTCCACTGTTGGATAAAATTATTCTTCTCTTGGATAAAATGTCGAAGCTGCGGTGGTGCAATGGTTAGCATTGTCACCTCACAGCAAGAGGTTCTCCCGTTCGATTCTCAGCTGGAGAGCCTTCTGTGTGGCATCTGCATGCCCTCCCTGTGGTCGAGTGACATATAAAGACATGCAGGTAGGTGCATGCGTGAATGGGTGCGCCTTCTTTGAAGGTTGGGCATGGGGCTGGCAACTCGGCACTGTAAAAATCCGCTGCCAATCATTAGCGGACCGGAGTTCCACTGTGGCGACACCTAACCAGGAAAAGCTGAAAGACTAAGCCTCTCTTGGGTAAAATAGCTGAGAAGTCTAAAAGGGATAGTTTGCTGCATTTCAGCATGTCACTGGGGAAGAAGCCTTAAAGGTATTTAATCCTTCTACTGTTCCGATGTAGAGAAAGAAAGAATAAAAGAGAATTTTGGTATTGTGAATCTAAGAAAAACAGTTTAATATAGCTTAAGAATGTTTTAGTTGCTATTTATTTTTCACAAGGCTTCTAAGGGTTGAGACTGCAGAGTATATATTTGCATTGCTGATCTGAAGAATACAGCCAAAGGTTGTAAATTTGGTAAGTTAAATGATACAGAATAGTTTGCATTATAAGAAAATGATCAAACAAGATGCAGGCTATTAAGGAAAACAGACCTGATCTAAGCTTATCATTGCGATTCCATCCAGAGCAAGTAGATCATATTAGTACACAGTTAAAGGAATTAACTGTGAAAAACATTTATGCAAGATAAAATTTTAGCCAAATAAATAGCAAACATGAGAAGTACAGTAGGAATGTCACAGTGATGGATGTCAAAACAGAACAAAACCATGAAAGATTGTACAGTAACAGAAAAAGAATCAAGAAAAAGGCAAGGAGTCAGCCATTCTCCAAAGACGCTTCAACTATCCATTCATCAACTGGGAGACTTAGATATCCTCAAACTTGTATGCCCAGAAATCTCTGGACTTCATCAATACAAACTCTTTTGACCCCAACAAGGTGTAAACAAAATCTAGACTTGGCCTTTATCTGTATGGGATAGCTTTGTGCCCTATCAATTGTAGCTTCCACTCTGATCAAATTAGGCAACACATCAGTCACATTCACCATTAGACTGAAGCCGGAAGTATCTTATAATACCTCGATATTCACAGAACAGTACTTCTGTAGGGCCAGATAACATATTGGGCTGCTAACTGACCAGTTTTAAATGAGACTTGTCAGACCCCCCCCCCCCCTACAGAGGCTATTCAATACCAACATCCAGAGAGACGTTGTGAGTGATTAAAGGAGAACAACAACAGTCATCCTCCTTGCACATAGATGACGAATTAATGGGCCTGGGAAATTATTGCTACATAAGCCTTACCACCCTCATCTGTAGGACTATGGCAAGTATCATTATGGAATTAATAAATAAGGGCATAGATAACCTACAAAGTCTCTATCCAAGCCAGTTTAGATTCATCAAAGACAGATCCTACCTAGGTAACCTGGTTGACTTTTTCGAGAGGGGTAATGAAGTAATAAATGAGGTTGAATCAGTACACACTACATTTATCCTTTGCAGGAGACATTAAACTGAAGCCTCATCTGCTGGAGTTGGTGGTAGCTCAAGTGGATGTAAAAAAAAAACCCACATCAACTATCAAAAAGAGAAGGGGATGTTCATCTGTGCCTTTGCCAAATTTTCCCTTGAGAGTCAGTATTTATACCACTTTGCATCTGCCCTGAAGAGAGACTGTTGATCAAGTGGGACTAGATCAGTCAAAAAAGTATAAATACAATAAAAATAAAAAATGTAGTTCTCACAAAGAAGTTTAACGCAGTCCTACTCTTGGGTATCCTAGATGAACTCTCCCAGCTAAATGTAAAACCCCATGTACTTGGATAACCATTTGGCTCACAAATGCAAATCAAGAAATTAGGATGGGCAGATCTACCTCCTTCAAAAGACCTGCCAGTAGCAGTATACTCCAGGGTTCAGTCCTTGGGCCATTCCTATTTGGCATTCACTTCTTATAGGTCAATGCAAATGTCAAGGGTTTATGATTGACCAAGTTTTCTGATGACTGTAAAATTGGTGCCATCATAAACTCACCAGAGTACAAAAAGGTCTTCTACGAGGGCCTTTTTTAAACAAATACCTGGTGTCAAAGCTGTGGACAAAAATTTCAAGAAATGTATAATAGTATCCTTTGGCAAGTATGACTTCCCTTGTAACTATAACATTGACAACATATTCATTAAACTTGATTACGTAGTCAGGAATTGGGAAACCTACATCAACAATTTACTGTCCTTTGATCATCACATGTCCAGTATTGTAAGGAAATCCCTTTTCATTGCACAGCTTATATCCAAAGGTATGGTATCCAGGTTCAAGAAGGTAATCATTCCACTGCACTCGGCTGTCATGAGGCCGATCATTGAAAATAATGCCCATTTTGGTATGCACTTGTCCAAACACTTGTTACAAGTGGGATAACCACAATACTTTCTCATTAAAAAAAAAAAATCAAGGACCTAAATCACAAAAACTATGCATACCATCTCAGCGTCGCATCCCTCTTCTGGATATCACATATGCTGCTAAAAGGCAACCTCTGCCTCACATATAGAACCTCAATAGACCCTATCCTGTCAAACCTCTTAACCATTTTTAAGTCCAGTGGTAGTGTGAACAACTAATCTCAATTTCTTTTGCAACATAAATAGTACATGGAGGGATATGTGTGTATCATCAAGGAGAATACTGTTTCCATGGAACCATCTTCCACCCTTCATAAAGCCAAGTAATCCCTTTACTCAATTCAGATACATGCTGAATGAATGGATTAGAACCATAAATTCACCCCTGCCCTTCATGGATAGGGGCAACAAGTAAATGTCACATGTTATCCTTCTAATCCCTATCTTTGGGTTAATAATGCACAGAGTATAATGAATGAAAAGCTGGCACTGGAAGGTAAGGCTGGGCTTTTCAAGATCCACACATGGGTCAACAGCTTAGTAAGTACCTATGAACCTATGACCAGAGATGAGGCGTAAGGAAAATGTAGAGTCATTGAAAGTTGATCCTCATGTAGTATCTACAGCTATAACAATGACATGAGGCACCAACTTGTTTTTGATAAATTTTGTAGAATATGCTAGAATTATTTCCCAAAAATGTTTAAAGTGAAAGACAGTTGTATTCAAAAGTGTTGGCATATTGAAATATGAAAATGAGCTGCTTACTGATACTATTAAAGTAAAGCATTGATCAAATCAAGCATCAAAAGCATTCTGGCAAGACCTTGGGTCAAACATTGGCACAGCAGGCTGAGAATTAATAAATAACTAGTTGAACTGAAACTCAATACAAGCAAGTATAATATTGTGTCTAAATGTTCTTTTCAAGCATTGAGCTTCAGACACAAGAAACCTGTGTGCATATTTTTAATATATAATTGGTACACAGTAAGACAGCCAAATGAATACAAAAATAAGAAGTTGATATCCTTTTCCAAATTCTAGTAGTTCAGACTATAAACTGTAAATTATCCTAGTTCTTTGATTTTTTTGGCAGATGAGAAGCTAGTTATTGTAAAACAAATGTTCATAGTATGAAAGCAAAAAGGACAAGAGTACAAATACAGTCACACACAGAAACATCTTGAGTATTACTGTGGCATCATCCACCTCTTCTCTTTTAGCTTCATATTTATTAAGATTAATGAGCCAAACAGTGCAGAAATTAAAAATGAAAGTAGAGAGAAATAGTAATTCCATGCCAAAATAAATATGTCAGAGTAATACTACATAATACATTAAAAACATATACGTTTTACATGAAGTTCTGTAAACAATTCAATAAAAAATTAATCATAAGCAAATTCAAATGTGCTTTAAATGAACGCTTGTAGTCACCCAGTGTCAGCATATGCCAAAGGTGTAGTCCTTGGTGTGCAAATGCTCAAACACTGGAAGAATCTTGCCCTACTTCTGTCATGTGCATTGAGCAGCTAGCCAGTACCAGCGCAACTGATCCTAATGTTATGGGGATCTAAGACAAATAAGGCCAGTTGTACCCAGAGCAGAATTTTGGTATTCTATCTGATAAGAACTCTGTTCTACAGATGTGAAGCTAGTGTAATGAGTAGTTATCTCAGTACCATATTTAGTAGCTGAATAATTGAGTTGTACACAAGATGTAGACAATAAGTTCTGAATGTGGAAGTCCCAGATAAAAAAATGATACAGTAATCAAGACAAGAGGACACCAGAGCATGGTCTGCAGCAGGGAGAGCTGCAGGTGTCATAAGGTACACAATGAGGATAGAGTTCTTAAAATGGATTAAACAGGATTTGATGACAGCAGTGATTTTCACCAATGACTACCCTTAAATCATAGACCTTTGCACAAACTGTAGTTTATTTTCACTACAAACAATATTATGAGGCAAAAACAGTACAGTAGACTACATCAGAGAGGCATAACTGACCACTGTCTTAGAAATCGTGAGGTTCAGAAAATTATCAGCCATCCATGTGTGAATGCATTTCAAGTTGCCAGCTAGAGTATTTACAACTGACATAGACTCCTGAGACAAGGAGAAGTAAAGTTGCATCTTACCAATGCAGCAATGATTTCACCAAATTCCATGTCTGAATAATGTCTCTCGAACCAGAAAAATGGTAATATTCAGTTGAGAATAAAACCATGTGGAATATGTGCCACAGTCCATACAGTAAGAAACAGGAGGTTTAATCGTTGGCATCTCTGCATGTGTTTGTTATAGAGGTACAAGGTAAACCAGTCTACAACTACTCCAATGTGGCCACAATAGTGTTTGTCAAGCAAGGTGGCATGGTCCACCATACCAAACGAGCATGTGAGATATAGTAGGACCAAGACTGAATAATGACATGAGTCCTTCACCGTAATGAGATCATTAAAGTCCCCTGTGATGGCCATTCCATTACTATGTCAACCCCAAAATTGGAGTGGCATGGACTACTGGTGTAATTAACTCTTATATCAACTGCTCCCTCAAAAACTTCACCTAGAAAGGGGATGTCTGAGATTGTTCATAGGATGATAGGAAGTTACTAGGCTATTGGCCCTGAGGCCCTTACAAGTCTATCCAAGAATTTAGCCCATGTTCCAACAAGTCAGCACCCTATGCCACTGTCCATAAGTTTAACAGTTATCCAGATCATCTGAGTGTAATGTGACCTTTTTAAGAACTGGTGTAATCAAGCCTGCTCACTGTGTCCATAAGTGAGGTAGGGATAATCTGTTCTATTACTGGAATTAGCACTTCCAGATAATTTAGAGTCGGCTTGGTGAGACAAGGACCAACCCATTGCTTATGGCTTATATATTGGAAACAAGAAATACATCGCCATAACTGAGTTTGGAAAACTCACACAATCTCCAAGATGCTAGTAACTCCTTAGGACTACTGACATACTCACCGTCTGAAACACCAAACCTAATGAGATCAAGCCTGTTGGTAAAATTATTATTATGCAGGAAGTCCAGAATTTCAAGACAGATGATGTGTTTTACAGAAGGAAATTGCAGGTGCTACAAAGAGCACTTTTGGCTAACTTTAAAGATTGAAACAATATTAATTTCATGAACTTTAATCATACCCTGACTTAGGAATTGGGTACATTCCTGTCCTGGCATTAGAAACCCAAAAGAGTTGAAGAAATTAAACTGAGAAATTCCATTACAAATGCCTCTGACTCTTCATCAGATCTGATGTTGACATCCCTCAGAACAAGCCATCTGAAAGACATCGGTACAGAGGTGACAAGGAAATCAGAAAATATCTGAAGGACATTTTCATGCTACCAGTCAGATGGAATATATATATATATATATATATATATATAAGTACCAACAGTTTTCTCCTGTGTTTATAATAACACAAATGATTTGATACTACCACTATAACCTTCTTTACTTCTATGGACTGATCCAGATCCAGTAACACATGTAGTACCACAGACAACTCACATAATACTACTGCCACAAAGATTTGACTAAAATTATAGTACAACTAGGTCTCCATGATAAAGTCAGGCCATGGAATTTCACGAAGTCAAAAAATAATACATCTTGTCATTGACTGGTCTGATGTTAGAACAGATCACGTAGCCTGGTGCCCCAGAGACAGGTTCCAGCTGTCTGTCCCAGAGTGCAGAAGTGATCAGTGAGTACTTCACACAAAGCAAGGGTACACTTTCACTACGACATTTTTGCCTCATGGTGGATACTACAGAGGACTGCTATTGCTTGCAGCTCTGGGGTCCTTAGTGAGTGTGATGCCATCTTCTATGCCTATATTTTTTTAAAGGTACTTGACTTATACAGGCATATATTATAACTATACACAACCAAATAAAAACAAAAGGAAAAGGAGCCAACAGTTGCCCTTTTTAATGTACTGGACTGTATCACATCAAAATTAAAGGTACAAAAACAATAATAAAAACGAAACATATTGAAATAAATTTCCTCCAAAAAGCAATAAATAAATTAGAATGCTTAGTGCAAGATGTCTGGTCAAAATAAAATTAAATTGTTAGAAAACAGGCAAAACAGGTTGCAAAATGTTAGGTAATCCCCTAGATACCTAGAATGATACTGCAATAAACTGAAAAAAGTAAAACATTTAAATAAAAAATGTAGTGTAAGCCAAACAAGGTCCCAAGAGAAAATAAACTAATAGAAGTAAAATTAGTTAAAAATATGCAAATTCAGAGCGCCTCTTTGTAATTGCAAAGTAAAAAGGAATAAACTGAAAATTAAAATTAATAGAACTCAGACATTTTGTAGCAAACTAAAATAGATGTCAAATATAATGTCAGCCAGATGTTCTTCATGTTTCACTGTTGCATTCATCACACTTGGGTTATCTGCTTGCAGGTAGCCATCAGTCGGCCTGAATATCAGAGTCTTAGGATTTCTGCATCGGATGCTGTCCCTTTCTTCCATGACGTCAGGTTGTCAGGGGTATAAAACAGGCAGCTGATGCCATTACATCAGTCTTTCTTGCCGAGAAGGAGCCCGAAGCAGAAGTAGTTCTCAAGTGCCATTCGGCTGCTACTTAAAGTTTTTGTTTTCGAGTTTGTAATCCTGAAGTCTTCTAAAGCTAAGTACCCCATTGTGGATCCTTTTTTCTTGCTTTAACTGATGTCAGAAAAAGTTAACAATTGTCCTGCCTGTGGAAAGCAAATACCTCACAGAGATATTCATTCTTACTGCGTCACCTGTTTAGGCCCAGACCATGATGTCCCTCGCTGTCTGTTTTGTGCCTTGTTTAACGCCCGAACCATTTGTTGTTGGGCTATCTTTGTCGCTAAATTCTTTTGCTTTCGTTCTCCATATTCCAAAATGGTTTTGATAAGCCATCCAACTGCTTATCTTCTGAAAAAACATAAAGATAAAGACAGAGACCGACTGCATAGGTCCAAAACTGCCGAAGACGCTTCCGTTAAGCTAGTCGCCAGTCCACCGATACTCAGTGAGGCACCTTTGCAGCCCCTGATGCCCACTTCTACAGATTCACAGGCCTCTGCTGAGACCCATTTGGAGTCTGGTATGCCACGAGATGCTTCTTCGATTATGGAACCTGCAAATGTCTCTACCTTGGATAGGTCCAGAGCCGCTGTACAGGCACCGGCTCCTGAGGGTGTATTCTGATCTACCGATGTTCAAATTAAACTGACAACTATGTTTTTAGCTAAAACTACCAAGTTTCTGAGGCCCAGAGTATGCACTACACCTAGAAAACCGACAACCCAAATGCATGCTCAAGCTCCCATGCCACAAAAACAAGTGTTTAGAATGGCTGAAGACCTTATTGCACTAATTAGGGTAAGCCAGCCTTCCCCTGCTAAGAGACAAAGAATTGAGTTTCATTCTGATTCTACAGACCAGAAGTCCGATGACTCTGACCCTTCTGATTATCAGGGCATGTCCTTATCAACCTATGAGGATTCAGATGCAGAGGAATCCATTCCCTCTGTCTCCCCTCCAGAGGATTTTTCTTTTGGTGGAATCTTGCATTCCTTAAGAGATCATTTCCACTGGGAATTCCAAGAATACCCTCAGTCCAAAAAGAGACTCATAGAATTTTTAGAGTTGCCTCAGCACAGGCCTCTAGCTATAGCCCTTGTCCTGGATGTTGTAGATGATGTTTTTTATGGAATCCAGTCTTACTCCAAATACTTTACCCCCGGCCCCTAGAAAACCTGACAGGTACTACAGAGTACCTAATTCCCACAGATTTCTCTTCAAAAATCCTACTGTGGATCCAGAGACTATTTCCCAGGGACCTAAAGGTATTAAGGCTACTACAGCCAAAAATCCTACCCCTTCAAACAAGAATTCCAGAGCTTTAGACAGCTAGGCTAAGAAGGTATATACCTCTGCAACTCTTTCCATCAGGGCATTGAACTGCCAGTTTCACTTGTTGAAGTACCAGCAGCATATTATGGAACTAAGTAAACAAAAAATGGTGTTACTTCCAGATTGTGCAGAAAATAAAGACTTACAAGAACTAATGCATTCTGCAAACCAAGTTAGTAAGCATACTTTGCAGTGTGGCTTTGATGCCCTAGAAGCATCTTGCACGGCTGCAGTCACTGGGTCTGTACTGAGAAGGCATGCTTGGCTGAAGGAACAAACCTTGCCAGATCATGTCAAATCCAAATTACTAGACACTCCTTTAAATAAGGACTGTCTATTTGGCACCAAAGCAGAAGAGGTTCTTAAAAAGATGGAAGAAAAAGCTAAATCTATGCAAACTGTTAAAGAATTCTTACAAGTGCAACCACCTAGATTCAGTAGGCATTGGCTTTCTAAAAACTGGTCCTTTCCAGCCCCTTCCAGGCCTTCTCAGACCAAATCCAAGGGAAGCAGGCCACCCAGACTACAGTCTCAGGATATGCAGAGATCTAAACAATGGAGTGCCCCCACCTCAAAAACAGTGAGTGGTTAGCCACCCCCTTATGGAAAAAGTTCACAATGACTTTTCAATTATCCTTTCCACCCCTGCCCAATTACTTGTGCCCCTAAGAGGAAAACTTGTCCTTCATGCAAAAAACTGGATGTCCATTACTCAGGACAGATGAGTCCTAAACATTCTATCCCAGGGGTACAGATTCTACTTCCATACACTGCCAACCCCAAGCGGGTTTCCAGACCTTTCTCCAAACCAGTGGGCAGAGGCTTAAAAGCAAGTACTTTCCCTGCTCAATATCAGAGCTATTCAACCTGTTCCAGTAGAACAAAGGGGCAGGGTTTCTACTCCAGACTTTTCCTGGTGCCCAGGAAAGAGGGCTCTTGGCACCTAATCCTGGATCTATCAACTCTCAACACCTTTCTGGTGGTCCCAAATTTCAAGATGCTTACCCTGCAACACCTTCTCCCTATGCTAGCCAAGGATGTCTGGTTAGTCACTCTAGACTTAAAAAAAGCTTATCTGCACATCCCCATAAGGGAGTCATGCAGAAAATATCTACTCTTCATGGCAGCAGGATCTATGCAGTATCAGTTCTATGCACTTCACTTTGGCTTATCTACTGCACCCAGAGTATTCACAAAGTGCCTGGCTCCAGCCATTGCATACTGCAGGCAGATAAATGTCCACATTTTCCCATACTTGGACGACTGCCTGATTCAGGCGGACAGTCAGGAACTGCTACTTCAGCACCTGGCATTTGTAAAAATCCTTCTCACTTCATTGGGGTACACCATCAACGAAAAGAAATAACAACTGGTGCCCAGTCAAAAGATTGTACTCCTGGGTGCAAGCTTGGACACAACTTCCCAGATGGCATTTCTCACTTCAGAAAAACAGGACTATCTGACAAATTATTTCAAACGAATGGCCACCAGAACCCAGCTATCTGCAAGGAAAATACTGCAAGCCCTAGGGTTCATGGCCTCATGTATTCTGCTAATTCCATATGCAAGACTGCATATGAGGAAACTTCAATGGTACTTAAAAAGTCTTTGGTGCCAGCATTCTCAGAACCTGGAAACAGTCATTCCAATCATATCTTGTCTAAGAGCAGAGTTCCTTTGGTGGGCAGAAGCATGCAACCACAACAAGGGACTGCTTTTCACTCAACCCCTTGCTGCCCAAACCTGGACAACAGATGCATCAGACTATGCATGGGGGCTCACATGGCAGGCAAGTGCATTCAGGGCCACTGGAGCCCAGCCCAGATTATCCTGCACATCAATCAAAAAGCGATGCTAGCTGTACAGAATGCTGTGACAGCCTTCAAATACCTAATTCTTCCAGGACAACTGCTTATAAAAACAGACAACACCACAGTTATGTGGTACATAAACAAGCAGGGGGAACCCATTCATACCCACTCTACAGGTTAGCCATGGCCCTGTGGAACACAGCTTTGAGCAACCAAGTGCATCTACAAGCTCAATTCCTGCCAGGCAAACAAAATTCATTGGTAGAAGACTTAATCTCCTAGACCCACACGAGTGGAAATTGGAGCCCAACACCTTCAACCTTCTGATCCATAGGTGGGGGACACCGGAGGTGGACCTATTTGCCCCCCTCGAGAACCACCAGTTGAACAAATTCTGCACCAGGAAGCCTCACAGCAGGGCCTGGAATGTGGTTGCCCTATCCTTTCAATGGGAAAACCTTTCAATTTATGCCTTTCTCCCTCTCCCCCTCCTCTCAAAAGTACTACTCAAGATAAAACAGGACAGGCCAAGGGCAATTCTTATTGCCCCAGATGGCCACGCCAGCACTGGTACCCACTCTTGCGCAGTCTGACAACAGTGCCACCCTGGCACCTTTACCAGATGCCTACCCTGCTGTCTCAGCAGGAGGAACAGATTTTACATCCACAATTGCAATTCCTAAACCTTGCAGCCTGGCTTATTCCGTGAATACACCACCAGCAACCCTCAACAAACAGGTTCTGGACGTCATTCTTGAAGCCAGAAGGCCCACTACTAGGAAATCCTATGCTTACAAGTGGAAAAGATATTGTTCTTGGAATCAGTCTCAAGAATAGGACACAGTAGTGCCCTCCTTACCTCTAATCCTGGATTACCTAGCAGAGCTACTCCACAGAGGTCTATCCTTCTCCTCCATTAAGATTCATGCTTCTGCCATCTCAGCTCATTATAATACTGAGCCACCTCTATTTTCTCACCCTCTCATCAAACAGTTCCTGAGAGGGGCTAACAACTTAAAGCCCCCTAGGAGAGCACCCACCCCTGCCTGGGACCTTAACTTTGTACTGGAAAAGCTCACGCTTCCCCCTTCTGAACCTGCAGGTTCAGCAGAGTTAAAATTCCTTTCTTGGAAAACAGCCCTGCTTTTAGCTATAACTTCAGCAAGAAGAGTGTCTGAGTTACAGGCACTAATGGCTATGGAACCCTTCATTATTTTCCATCCTGACGGGGTTTCCCTCAGGACTAACCCATCCTTTATGCCTAAGGTGGTGTCCAGTGTGGCTCTAAACCAATCCATTAATTTTGCCAACCTTCATCCCTAACCCTGAGAATAAAGGGGAAAGGATCCTACACTCCTTGGACGTGCACAGACAGCTCAGGTTCTACCCTGACAGGACTAAACCTTTCAGAAAATCTGACCAGCTGCTAGTCAGCTTTGCTACAGTGGCAGAGGGTAAGGCCATTTCAAAGCAAACTATTTCCAAATGGATAGCACACTGCATCCATTTCTGCTACAAGCACCATGGAAAGCCTACCCAACAGGGGATCAGACCACATTCCACTAGGGCTACATCCACCTCTACAGCATTTCTCAGGGGAGTCCCTACCAGGGACATTCTGGAAGCTGCAACCTGACTTCATGGAAGAAGTGACAGCATCTGATGCAGAAATCCTATGACTCTGGTATTCGGGCCAACTGAGGGCTACCTGCAGGCAGATAACCCAAGTGTGATGACTGCAACAGTGAATACACTCGAACATCTACATTTATGATAAGTGTACACAACTGTACTTAGTGGTGAGATGTGATATAATATATGGGTTGTAATGGAAAGGGGAAAAAGACATGTAAATTTTCATAATAGAAATGATATAGTACTCCAGGTCCAAGTTGACAGAAACATGCATAAACAGGGATGTGGAGGATACACATTAATACTCAGTATTTGATTTCACAAATTGAAATAATGCCTGGGTATAACCCTATAATCCAGAGAAACAAAACTACAGACCAGTCAAAAGAACAGACAGTAGCAGCCAAGAAAGAAGCCGAGAGCCAGGATGATGGTGATTGTAGAATCTTCTTCTTTCGGCTTTTCCCGGTTAGGGGTCACCACAGCGGAAAACCTGTCCACTCATGATTGGCAGTGGAGTTTTACAGTGCCGAGTTGCCAGCCCAACAACCAACCTGACACAGAAGGCACACACACACCTGCACTCACACCTAGGGCCAATTTAGAGTGTCCAATCCATGTCTTTGGGATGTGGGAGGAAACCGGAGCACTCGGAGGAAACCCACACGACCACAGGGAGGACATTGCAGACTCCGCACAGAAGGCACCCCAGCCAAGGATTGAACCAGAGAACCTCTTGCTGTGAGGTGACAACACTAACCACTGCACCACCGTGGCTACCCTATGATGGTGATTCTAGAATAAGTTTCACTTATGGAGATTCAAAATCATCAACTTGTCCTAAAGTAATAAACACAGTCACCAAGTGGCAGAGATGATAAAGTTAAAAAAGAAAATAACTTACTAGCATACCACTGTCATAGAAATTTGTGGGACTCTGAACTGAAATAGGAGGGGGATGAGATCTCCTTTTAGTGAACTGAAACACAAAGATGATTCTAGAGTAGCACATATAAATATTACAGTTTGTGTCTCCAAAGTCACAGGATCTCAGAAGCAAAGCGGATAGTAGAAAAGTGAAGGCCACTCAGTAAATTCATCTGAAATAATCTACAACCACAAATTGTAGGTGGCATGGTCCACCATATCAAACGAGTATGTGAGATATAGTAGGACCAAGACTGAATAATGACATGTGTCCTTCACCATAATGAGATCATTAAAGTCCTCTGTGAGGGCCATTCCACTACTATGTCAACCCCATATGTTGTAAGAAACAGAGCTATTACAACTAAATGCAGCTCCAGTGTCCCATAAGCTAGGGCAGTTAATAAAACAATGGGATTTAGTCAGTTACCATTAAATAGAAATTTCTCCCAAAGCATGCACGTGGTCCAGCTGGCTATGAAATGTACGAAATAATGCTTACAGAGTCAAATGTAAGAATTCACTGTATAAATCCAAAATTACGAAACGTTGTCAGGATAAAAAATAATTTATTTACAACGTAGTAAGCGCTTTCGCCGACAGGCTTCATCAGACTAACATCAACCATTGATTTAACTTCATTTAAATACATCTACATAAAGTGTGATTGGTTATCCATGGTATCTAATTATCCACATAATGGCTTGTGGACCGCCTCTATAGGCATCACAATTAAATGATCACTACTAAAATAGACATTTATAAATCATACATATTATATAAAAACCTCATATCTAGAAAGCTAGTCAATCCATTAAACTACATTTATTCTTAAAATTTCTTAAAACTTTTTAAAATGAATAAGATTCATGTCTATTATCATTCTGATACATTCATAAATCGAAGATATATTCCTTTCATAACCTAATCTGTCATATACTGGATCTAATAAACTCAAAGCATTGTTATCTAACATATCTTCGATTAAGATGTCAGCGACACATTACATAAATAATTACGCTCACGTGCATAAGTTTTTTGCTAATATTAAAAGTTGTTGTACTT
Source organism: Protopterus annectens (assembly GCF_019279795.1). Taxonomy (NCBI): domain Eukaryota; kingdom Metazoa; phylum Chordata; order Ceratodontiformes; family Protopteridae; genus Protopterus; species Protopterus annectens. Next base: position 454,445,704 of record NC_056743.1, read on the forward strand.
ATCTGTTATTCAAAGGAAATAACTATGGTTAATAACCATAGTGTTTCCTTTAACAGTCTCAAAAATAAAAATAAAAATAAAACAACAGCTGTGCTCTCTTCTGTTCCAGAAGAAGCCTATTCAATATTGTTTGCAGGGTAGTCATAGCTGCACGCTCATCTGGTTCAGTCTAAGCACATTGTTTACGTGGCAATCACGTCAGTCTGGCTATACTATCAGGCATGCGTATGTAATTTATTTGAAACAACATGTCATCTATACATATTGACGAGGTATATACTAAATATTTAATAACAAGGGGACCAACTGAATTGTCTTCATGACATTGGTCTTCAATGTCATAAACTGTATATGAAAGGAAACAAACACAAACACTAAAACACTGAAATGAAACTACGACCAAGAGGTCGAAAAACCAGGGATCTCAATTGAAGACAGGGATGGGCTAACATTGAACGCTGTTATCGTTTTTTATCGTGCAGCTATGACTACCCTGCAAACAATATTGAATAGGCTTCTTCTGGAACAGAAGAGAGCACAGCTGTTGTTTTATTTTTATTTTTATTTTTGAGACTGTTAAAGGAAACACTATGGTTATTAACCATAGTTATTTCCTTTGAATAACAGATAAGTACAACAACTTTTAATATTAGCAAAAAACTTATGCACGTGAGCGTAATTTATGCTACTGTCGTTTGACATCTTAATCGAAGATATGTTAGATAACAATGCTTTGAGTTTATTAGATCCAGTATATGACAGATTAGGTTATGAAAGGAATATATCTTCGATTTATGAATGTATCAGAATGATAATAGACATGAATCTTATTCATTTTAAAAAGTTTTAAGAAATTTTAAGAATAAATGTAGTTTAATGGATTGACTAGCTTTCTAGATATGAGGTTTTTATATAATATGTATGATTTATAAATGTCTATTTAGCCTATAGAATATTGATGCCTATAGAGGTGTGGATATTAATATGATAATATGGATAACCAAGATACCACCTTGGACCAATGTATTTAAATGAAGTTAAAATGATGAAGTTAAATCAATGGTTGATGTTTGATGATGCCTGAGTAAAAGTCAAGCCGCTAAATAAATAATATAATTTTTATTTAATCTTTTTGCACTTTTAATTTTTATTTAGAATGAAGTTCTACATTTGACTGTACATTATACATTATTTCGATACTAAACATAGCCACTCACTATGCATTGGGGAGGTAAATTATTATATTTTACTTTTACAGCACGTTGTCCTTAGCCTTTGGTTATTTGCTGCTCATTTCTGGGATTGTTTATTCAGTTACCATTAAATGACTATGCTACTTGCAACAAACTAGTCTGCAACCATGACTGACTACTACTTGCTTTCTACTAGACAGGAAATGTTATGTTGTCTCATCTCGCCTTCATTTTTGCTGGTTCGGAACCGAATATCGGTTCCAACTTGGCCTATTACTAATGCTTGAGAGCTTCCACTGGCTCGAGGCTATACCTTATCCCATAATGCCTAGGGAAGAATACCCAGATCTTGTTTGTTTCTCACTAGGCTCAGGCTAAGTGAACTTCTTTTTTTGGATATTGTTAGTCTTTTTCAAAATATTTTGCATATATTTTGTTCTGTTTTACTAGCTGACTGTGTTTTAGGTTTCACGGTAGTGAATCCTTACGTTTTTCTTGTTTGTATGCTTGTTGTGGCTGGCCATCGCTTTTGCTAGGCCTACATCCCTGTCCCGTCCTTTTTAAACTCTAAACTTAAAACTTAACCTACCCGTTTAAGTTAGAGGGTTCATCTTTCTTTCCTCTTCTGTCTGTTTAAGTTAGAGGACATATTTTCCTTCCCTTAGCCTTTTTCAAGAGGTCACATCATTTGAGTTGGAAACGTCTCCTCTGGCTAGAGGGGATCATCATTTTAGTTAGAGACCTGTCCTCTAGCCCCTCTTTTCTCCCTGCTTGAGTGTTTAAAAAAATAAATAAAAGTTGACTAGAAGCTAGATAATTACTTTTTGTTAGTGTGGTGTTTGATAGCTAAATAGTTTTTTGTTAGCTTTATTACCTCTGTCCTTTACATAGTTCCTGGACAATGTTGTTGTGGCTGTTTTGGTTGTTACTATGTCCAAGGAAGGCAGAGAAGTGAAGCAGTCTGGCTTCAAAAAATGCGACTCCTGTACTGAGAAAATGTCCTTAATAGACAGCCACACTAGCTGTGTCTACTGTTTAGGTGCAGTGCACCTCCAAGACTCTTGTTCAATATGTCATGGTTTCAGTTCCAGGGTTCTACACGAGCATAGAAACAAACTGATGGTTAAGGGATTGCTTCCATTTGCTGAGGCTTTCGAAGGAAACCAGACCTCTTCAAAATCTTTCCAGCCCCCTAAATCAGACAAGTCTACAAAAAGGGTTTCTTCCTTGCCTCCTGCCTCTCAGTTGGCCAAGAAACCCTCAAAGGATTCGACTTCAGACCCGAATGCTCTTGGGCCCAAAATAACTAATCCTTTGATTCCACCAGTTTTGTTGGAACCAACCAGGATTCATGTACGGCACTGGTCCTCAACCTTGGAACCAGTATCCTCAGTCCTGCAGTCACCCACCCATCTTACAGTCTGTGGCTGGCAGCATAAAGTCTTCAGCCCCGTCCTCTCGATCATCCAGGAGTCTATCAGATGATGAAATGGAGCAGGTGGTCAAGAGGTTGCTTCGGACTCCAGCGCTAGCCAAGATCCTCTTACCCCTTCTGCTATTCCTCCTCTGACCCGAGTGGTTTCAGAGCTAGAGTGCTTGGATGTCTTTGTGGTGAAACTGTCGGGACCGAGACTCATCCTTGGGATTTTGGCCCCAACTTCTGCTCCGACCTCTTCGGTGCCATCTTCTGTCTGTGGGTCTGGGAGCCAATGCTCCCCATCAGGTCCGGGGAAGAGAGTCAAGTCAGACCCTTGTCAGATCTGAATCTACCTCTTGGGGCTTCAGTGCAGGTGAACTCAGCACCTACATTGACCTCGGAGCCCACCTCCTTGGTACAGGGGAAGTCTCCGGGTTCTTCAGAGTCGGAGGCACCCTTGTGGTGCATTCAAGGTGATGAGTAGTGTGCTGCCCCCCCCTGATGGCTCCACCTTCAGATCTGGGTACTCTTCCTGCAAAAGTGCCGGCATTTGCCTCTGTACCATCCCTCCCCCAAAGCATAGAGAACCAATGCCCCAGGACGCCCCATTGGGTGAGTCACTCTCTTCTGAAACTTCCCCAGAGGAGCCCTCCAGAGAGGTCCCTTGGAAGAGAACTTGTAAGGGAAAACATCTAGACTCCCCTGAGGAGTCTGTCACAGAGAGGTGGCTGGAAGACCCATAGCCCTTCTGAGGATGAGTCCGTATACCTGGAGGGATTTGGATCTTGACCCTCCACCTCTTGGGTGTCTCCGCCTTTTGAACAGCTCCTTGGTGTAGTCAGTCGAAAGGCATGGGGCTGTCCAGAATCTGTGGAACCTATTCTGAGGAGGCCCAACAAATTCATAACTGCCCCTTCAGATAAGGAGTTCTTAAATAAAGGTGTCCTGGTAGATTCTGTGGTGGTGGAGGTGGTGGCCACCAAAAAGGAGTTAGCTGAGACTTCATCTGTCCATCCACCGAATAAGGAATCTCGAACGATGAACAGATATGAGAAGTGTATGTTCTTGTCAGCGGCTTTTACACTCAGGTCACTGAACTACTTAACCCACTTTACCAGACTCCAAAGGGATCTCCTGAAGGAGCTAGGAGATACCCTCTAAGGTTCTACAGCTGTAGGGGGTGTCAGATAAGGTGACCTCTCAGCTTGCTACCTTAAGTTCTGTAGTCAACTCCTCCATGAGGTTCATCTCATACACAGCCAATGGAGCGAATAGGGCAGCAGGCACAGGAATAGCTCTGAGGAGACATTCCTGGATGCGCCTTTCTGAGTTTGCTGAACTCTTCAAGTCTTCCTTCATTAACGCCCCTTTTGATGGCTCGTCTTTGTCCAGGCCAGCAGTCAAAGACACTCTGACCAGGTGCGAACAAGAAGCTAAAACTCTGTCTGCTGTGGGAGTACGTTTTTCCATCCCTATCAGGCCTTATCCCAAAGGCCAGGGTGGGAAAATGTGATTCCGTAAATTCCAAAGAGCTTCACCAGACACACATGGTGACATTTCCTCCAGGGGCAGAGGGGGAAATAAGAATGGAAGATGCTGACCTTGTGGGAGAGGAGGTCCACAAAATCAGTGTGAAACAGATACATTGTCTTACAGACCCTTCCAGTAGTCCTGAAAGGAAGCCTGCCTGTCCACCTCTGGAGGCAGTCTCGGGCAGAATGTCACTGTACCCAAAAGCCTGGCTGAACATCACTCGAGACAAATGGGTACACTTGATAATATCCAGGGGATACAACATACCCTTCTCCACCCCACCCCTATGAACAAAATCAGTCTCAGACATTCCACCATGTCAAAGGAATCGAGCAACCCTAGAGATACAAAGGGTTCTAAGAAAATGAGTCATCCAAGAAGTCCCCACTGATCAAATCGGATCCAGAACTTACTCTAGGCTCTTTTTAGTTCCAAAGAAAACAGGAGACTGGAGACCCATCTTGGATCTCAGCAGGCTGAACAAGTCCGTAAGAAAAGCAAAGTTCCAGATGGTGACACTGCAATCTATACTCCCCTTTCTGGGACAAGACAATCTGATGTGCTTAATTGATCTTCAGGATGGGTACTACCATATAAAAATGGACAGGTGGTCTAGGAGATATCTGCACTTCTGGCTGGGATCCAGCCATTACCAATTCAGAGCTCTGCCATTTGGCTTCACTACAGCCCCTAGAATGTTTACCAAATGCTTGGCAGCAGTCACAGCTCACCTGAGGCTTCTAGTATTCCGGGTGTTTCCATACTTAGACGACTGGCTTCTGAGTGCCACCACCGAGCATCTACTAACCAAGGCAAGAGACACCACCATCCATCTATGCTTGGAACTGGGCATTATAATAAATTTTGATAAAATCTGCCTTGTTACAGTCACAGCTTATTACATACATAGGAGCAGAAATAAATGTTAAAGACATGGTAGCAAAATTGCCTCATGACAGGGTACAGACAGTATGCCATCAAGTGTCCATATTGCTGTTGAAGACAAAAGTACAGGCAAAGTTTGTCCTAAAGGTCTTAGGCTCTATGGCAGCTGCTATAACACTAGTACCTCTTGTACGTCTACATATGGGAGTCCTACAGTTGCTGCTCTTTGCTCAATGGTCCATACAGGAGTTGCCCATGTCCCACAAGATCTTCATCAGAGACTCCTGCAAGAAGGATCTATGCTGATGGCTTCAATCCACACAGGTGACTCTAGGGAGGCCATTCATTCTCTCCCAACCAGTAGCTACTGTCATCACGGACGCTTCCCAGATAGGGTGGGGGGCATCATCTGGGAAAGACCATCCAGGGAATTTGGCAGGAACATGACTACCATTTTCACATCAATGTCCTAGAGATGGTAGCGGTCCTTCTGGTATTGCAGGCATTCCAGAACTCCCTTCCAATAGGTACGATCGCAATACAGACAGACAGACAATATCTCAGTAGTGTGGTACATCAACAAACAAGGCGGAATGAGATCCTACCCCCTGTGTCGAGTGGCTTAGAGAGTATGGTAATGGGCAATATCTTCTCAACATTTTTTGACTGCTACTCACATTCCGGGGAAATCCAACATGGTAGCAGACAAATTAAGCAGAGCAATTCTGATGCCTCATGAGTGGTCCCTAAAACAGGAAATTGCGAACCAAATTTTTTGCAAGTGGGGCCAGCCCTGCTGTGACATCTTTGCCATGCCCATAAACACCAAATGCAGCAGTTACCTTGCCCTAGTCCCCCCTCCTGGGGAGTCACCAAGGGATGTACTTGTTCACATTTGGCCCCCGGGACTTCTTTATGCCTTTCCCCTATTTTCTCTAATCCCCAAAGTTCTACCCAAAGCAAAAATCATTGAGCTGCAAGTTAATTCTGATCGCCCCATACTGGCCTTGTCAAATCTGGTTCCCCTTCCTATGGCGCCATCTCCTACAGGAGCCTTGTTTCCAGGACCCAGTACCAGATCTTCTGACTCATCAGTCAGGAATGTTCCATCCTTCTATCCCAACCCTCAAGCTGACAGCTTGGCTGCTCCACTTCTTATCTTAACCAGGCTTCCAGACATATTCCCTGCAGTACGTCACATTCTGGTTTCATCTCATAAGACAACTAGAAAACTGTATGCTAACAAATGGAAAAGGTTTTCGTGTTGGGATTCTAATCTAAGAATCACAATTTTCCCTTTGCAGCCCCTATAATTAAAATTTTTAATTTCTTAGCTGAGATTTTCCATGAAGGGGCTGTAGCACCTACCATACGAGTACAATTACCTGCCATATCTAATTACCACATAGGAGACTTGGGATCAAAAATAATGTCTCACAGATTAAGCAAAGCCTTCCTGAGAGGTATTTTTCTACTAAGGCCACCGATAAGGGAACCGCCACCTCCTTGGGACCTCAATTTGGCACTAACTACTCTGATTATTCCACCTTACGGACCAGCCTCCTCTTGTGAACTAAAATTTCTTACCTGGAAAACAGTATTTTTAACAGCCATTACTTCAGCTAAGAGGGTTTCAGAGCTCTAAGCCCTGTCCATATACCCTCCCTATCTAGTTTTTCACAAAGACAGAGTTTCTCTTAGAATGAATCCTTCATTTCTTCCCAAAGTATGTTCTGCGACTGATTTGAATCAGTCCATTGGCCTGCCTGTCTTCTTCCCAAACTATGGCAACAAGGTAGAATGTAAACTACATCAATTGGATGTCCACAGGCAATTATGTTTCTACTTGCATAGAATGAAGGAGTTTAGAAAATCTGACCAGCTATTTGTCTCCTTCTTAGATAACAGAAAGGGTGCACCAGTTTCAAAAGTTACCTTGTCAAATGGCTTACTGACACTATTACCTATGCATATAATACCCATCATAAACAACTGCCAGGAAAGATTAGAGGCCACTCAACAAGAGCTATGTCAACTTTGACTGCCTTTCAGGCCAGACTACCTATGGACTCAATCTGTGCTGTAGCCAGATGGGTCAATCCTCATACATTCATCACTCATTACAAAGTAGATGTGGCCTCCTGAAACAGGGCTTCCTTTGGTTCCACTGTTCGGAAGAACTTATTCCCTTGAGCCACCTGAGAAAGAAGGTCCTGGGAACGCTGTCCCAACCAACAAGAATGAAGGTGAGATGGGACAACATAACATTAAGAAGTTATGTACTCACCATAATGTTCCATGTTTGTTGTCCATAATCTCATCTTCATTCTTGCGTCCCACTCTCCTTCCCCCAACCTTCACTCTTGGAGGATTGAGAGGAACTTTTGATTGGTGATAAAATGTTCTCTGCTTCCCTTCTTGCCTCATGAGACATAGGCTAGAAATTATTACCATTGCTTTAGTATATTTTTCTAATATGTTAGTAATCTGCAAACAAGATCTGGGTATTCTTCCCTAGACATTATGGAATAGGGTATAGCCTCGAGTCAGTGGAAGCTCCCGAGCTTTAGTAATAGGCCGAGTCAGAACTATTTGGTTCCAAACCAGCAAGAATGAAGGCAAGATTATGGACAACACACATGGAACATTATGGTGAGTACATAACTTCTTATTAATCAAACCAAAGCCTGTATCAACACAAGTAATGGATGAAGTCCAAGATTTCTTTGTTGCAATGGAAACAATGTCTATGCACTGAGATAAAGTAAGAAGCCATAGTCCTGTTGACTGGTTCAGCAATGAGTAAAACTTATGAGCAACTTCTTGACTACTTAGACATCAAAGGCTAATGCCAGAAAATTGAATACTAATTCAAGAGGTTTGTAATTTGTTGTCTGAAGTAAAATTGCAATTAGTTGTTAATGTGAAGCCAGCAAAACAGAGTAGTAAAATGAAGGAACAGTGGTAAGACTTACACTGCTAGCAGTCAATCTACTTTTGCATACCAATAAGTACATGCATGACAGTGATTTGTTTACAGGTTTAGAAAATTTGCCATGAGACTGTCACATACAAACAGAGACCAATATGCTCCACTAAATATACTAATGACTCTCTGGTGTAGATCAGAGCAGGGTGCAGCACTGGGAAGGTACAGCCTCCTTAGACTCCTGTTTGGTATTTCAACAGCAGCAGCAGAATTTCAAAGGGGTGTTTTCTTGGTAATCGAAGGCTTGGAAGGTATTGTAAATATATTCAATGGCATATTTGTATATGTCAGACACAAACATGAGAGCAAAGTGACAAAGCCACTGAGTAAATTAAATAGTAACCATATGAAATGTCAGAACAAGTCCCAAATCAAGGAGAATGAATGGCCAAAAAAACTGGATTTGCATATACACAGTCTAAGATGGCCATGGACAAAAGTACTAAATACATTGCATTTATTTTTTCTGCTTACCTCCTAGTAAATTAAAAAAAAAATGAAATTAAGATGTTTTAATTTAGCACCCATCAGGTAATTTGAAATTTGTCTTCTTATAGTTTCAAGTTAAATAGCAAATATAAAAATAACAGTGAAAAGTCTGATATACATGGGGTGATAGTGTAACATCAGACAGACTGAATCCTTGAACATGAAATTTTAAAGCAGCTGTGCAAACACCAACACCAGATCAACAATCAGGTATTTATTAGCAAAAGAGTAAGAATATAAGTTCACAGCATTCCATGATAACAAAGCTTAGGTAGAAACAGAATGCAAACACTTGCAAAGCATGTTGAGAAAGTATTTATTCAAGGCACAGGGTAGATTGCTTAGGATGTAACTCAATGTACAGAAATATGATTTGAAAGTGAAATATACATCAGACTATAACTTGTACACAAGTGCAAATGGCATATTTAGTAAAGAAGGATGAGAAATTGCTTTTTGGATAAAAAAGTTAGTAAAAAAGGAAAACATAAAATAATTTCAGAGATAGACTGACACTGCCTTAGAATTGCAACAAGTGAATAATCCTAGAGTGAAAGGATGGCTTAACAAAATACCTGACTAAAGAAATGCACTGTGTCCTTCTTCTTCTTCTTTTGGCTTTTTCCCAGTTAGGGGTTGCCACAGCGGATCATCTGTCCGCTCATGATTGGCAGTGGAGTTTTACAGTGTCGAGTTGCCAGCCCGGCGCCCAACCTTCCCCAGAAGGTACACATGCACACACTCACACCTAGGGCCAATTTAGAGTGCCCAGTCCACCTACTGCATGTCTTTGGGATGTGGGAGGAAACCAGAGCACCCGGAGGAAACCCACGCGAACACAGGGAGGACATGCAGACTCCGCACAGAAGGCACCCCAGCTGAGAATCGAACCAGAGAACCTCTTGCTGTGAGGTGGCAATGCTAACCGCTGCACCAAAGAAATGCACTGTGTCCAAAGCTTACAAAATAATAGTTCTCATTTAGATGAGAAAACAAATGTTTGTACTAATACAAGTCATATTGGAATAGTAAAGTGCAAAGAAAGAGCAAGAGACTTAATATATTAGACAAATGTGCCACCTCAAATTGAAGAAGTAATACAGAGTTGTCATCTCCAGTATCTACCTTAAAGTCAATTGAGAGGTTAGGAGGTAACAGTGTACCCAGTACCAGTTATTATGTCAAGTGAAGTGAACAATTATTTGTTCCATTTCAGGAAATGCATGAATCTTATATGTGTAGTACATTATACTAATTTCACTGCAATAATGAAACTGGTAGATGTAATAAGTGCAAATGTGATTAGTAAATTAAAGTCTGTAATCTTGAGATAGGGCATAACTGATATATCTGGTGATGGTTCATAATATAAAAGCAAGGAATTCAGAATATGTATGCATGACTTGAAATTCTGACATATAATGTCCATCCCATATTATCTGTAGTGAAATAGAGAGAGAGAGAGAGAGAGAGAGAGAGAGAGAGAGAGAGGGAGAGAGAGAATACTACAGTACGAACTATCCTAAAAGGACACTCAAATGTTTGCAGTAAACAGTCCATTAAAACTTTCAGATGCTGACTATCTTTTTAAAAGTATATAGATGTCAAGTTGAACATGATAGTAAAGACTGAAAACTGAATTTATTAAAATGTATTTTGAATATATAAAAACACATTATTTGATGTAGAAAGCACCTAAACATGTATTGTATACAGATATGGTTAATTTTAAATTATCAATATAATGCAATGTATGCTACTTCATAGACTGTAAACAGTATATGCCATAAGTATATTTCATAATTGAAAATTGACTATATGTATGTATATGTATATATAGTACAATACATATGTGTATATATAAATAGTAACGGCCAAGGACCTGGAAGCTGCTTGCCCTATGGCCAATCTTCTACACACTTCAGTCTCAGTAAAAACATCATGGAGGCTAGAACTACATCTATAATATTTGTGTTGAAATAGATTCTCCTGACAAATACATGTATGCCACAGTAAGTGACTACCAAATGTGAGATCTGATGCTACAAGTGGAAGGCCATGTCAATTGTGAATGGTCCTTTACTTCTTTGTAGCAATCACCTTATTACTGTTAAAATGAATTTTCTATGTTCTCTTGGATTTATGCTTTATGTATGTTTTTGAGTATTTTTGTAAGTTTGTGACTTTGTTTATAAGCAGCATCTGTGCTAATTTTGTACTATGTAGGTATTTTTATATTAGCTGGTAACCATTTATGATAAAATGGAAGGCAGTTTATATTCAGAAACATGCTCACTGATTGTGCAATACAAACAGCCTGACTATGAGAAAGAATGTTAAAACAGGAAGAAATGTTAACTGTTTTTCAGAAAAACAAATAGTTAAAAAAAACAGCTGTACTGGAGCTGTATCAAATTAGAAAAATAAGATAAAAATGCTGTTGAACTTCAAAAATGTTTTTCAGGGTCTGTTTGGAAGTTGCTAAGTTTGATCACATGTCAATTTCCTTATTAGGAGTCTGGCTTGATGAATCTTATCCTTCCTTTGGACATGCAACTATGGAAACAGAAAGTGGGGTGGGGAGGCAGGTTGTTCACAGTCCCCCACATGAGTGTCCAGTGTTCACTAAATACTCCTCTTGTGGGGGACTGCACCCCATGCCCCCTGCTAATTGTATATACCAACTCCAAGATTGCACTACAGTGGGGAAAGGGCAGGTTTCCTTATACATACATTACTGTTAAGTAAGTACTATGTCCCACTTCCCTTATGTTGGCCAACTATCATTGTTTGATATACATCTTTATGAAGATATGGCCTTTCAATTAAAGGATGTTTTGATGCTTGAAGTTTGATGAATGGCTATTCCCCCTGCTAATTGTATATACCAACTCCAAGATTGCACTACAGTGGGGAAAGGGCAGGTTTCCTTATACATACATTACTGTTAAGTAAGTACTATGTCCCACTTCCTTTATGTTGGCCAACTATCATTGTTTGATATACATCTTTATGAAGATATGGCCTTTCAATTAAAGGATGTTTTGATGCTTGAAGTTTGATGAATGGCTATTCAACGATTAAACATAGACCCCTCGTCAAAATGTAATATTGTTTATGATACAGGGAAATATTGTCAGCCGAGCTATCTGGAATTTTACAAATAATAGTAATGTAATTTGTCAATATTGATATGATTTATACAGAACTATATGTTATGTACTGAGATAAAGTGTAACCACAGCATGCCCTGATGGAACATAGAAGATTAACCTGCAAAACATAAGAATACTTAAGGTTAAGTTACTTTATAGCTGAGCCACAAACAAAAGATGTTATCTCTCAGTTTCAGTTCAGTATCATATACAATGTCTAGAGCTAGAAGTTTTGTATTGTCTTGAAAGAGAAATAATTACTAGGTTTGAAATGTAAACACATTTTATTGTTTTACAGCTTCCAAGATATGCAAAGATGTGAGACATATGTATTTCTCACACAGAGATGTTAAATTTTGTTAAGTTTCTGTTTAGCCTGGGAACTGAAGTCAGGTGACAAAAAGTGATGTCATCCAAGCTAACCCAGCAGTCAAATGTGACATTAATTTAAGAACTCTCTCAGAGAGAGACTAGGCATTTTGCATTTTGTCTTTGACCTGGAAACAGCTACTCATCATCATCTGCACTTGCCTTGCTCCATGGGTAAGTTCTTAGGGCATAGTAACTCTTTTGAGGCTCAGATAGGATTACAGTAAAGATTAGTTTAGATGCTTTATTTATTTATTTATTTATTCGAGACTGTCCTGCAGTGTTGTTTTAAATATTTCCTGTGATTTTGAACTCTGAAGTTACTGGGTTGATTTATTGAGTATTGTCTTGTTATTTTACTATTTGTTATTAAATATCTTTAAACCTATGTATAAAGAACAAAAGTGTGATGCAGACAAACTGGTCTCCCAAAGTCACATGTAGAATGAAGTAAAGCAAGAGTGGAGGCCAGACAACAGCTGTGGTCTGGCCTCCACTCTTGCTTTACTTCATCTTTAAACCTATCTTTGTGCTGATATTTGTGAGACATATTTAAGCTGTGTGAGTACTTGCATATCTATTTGGCAACACTCTACAGGCCACCCCAATAGCCTTGCTTGGTCATACTACCATTTCGATTAATACTAACATTACACAGTAGGCTTGGACACCCTTTATAAGGGCCTTATAGTAGCTGATAAGGGTGGCCGGTGGCAGCTGGAACTACCTTGTAGTCTGGGCAAAAGGGGGCATAAGCTAGCAAACCTGTGCCAGCCTTTCCCAGGTGTGTGTGTGTGTGTGTGTGTGTGTGTGTGTGTATGTTTATATATCAATGAAATCTCAAAGTGTGTGTATGTCTGCTAGTTGGGCAGGGACACTAAGCACTGGTAGGACAGAGAGGTTGCTGGAGGTCTTAGCTTGTTTGCTTGGCTGAGATCCTAACCCCATAGTTGTAACAGTGGAGAGTCTTATTGTGGATCTGGAGAGAGGGAGAAACCAGCCCCAGACTGACTGCAATCTCTGTGTGCTCTTAAGGGAAATTGCACTTTACTATGTGTATACTTGTCATCCTCTCATTGTGTACACCCCCACTGTTATCAGTGGTGAGGACTGAGGCTCCTTGATTCATGTACCAGTGGAGGGGCATCACATATTAATTGGCAGAGAGTGGTGGGATATCCACATCACATATTAATTGGTTGACAGTGGTGAGATAGCCACATCACATATTAATTGGCTTGTAGTGGTGTGTATATTGAAGTCCTGTAGCTTGTGTACAGTGGTCACTGAAGGTGTTTGTACTCTCAGTCAGCCATGCAGTGAACATTCAGCGTTTCACATCACAATTGTTTTATTTATTTATTTTTTTTGTTATCTTAGTTAGTCAGGAAGAGAAGTCAAGCATGTCAGCAGAGGGGTATGGCAAGTTGACAAAGAGCCAGTTGGCTGAGATGTGCTAGGCTGAAGGACTGATGCATGCCAACGTGACTAAGGCAGAAATGATTGTAGCTTTGGGCAAATCACAGACCAGCAATCAGGAGGATAACCAGGCTGGCCTTGGAGATGTACAAATCTCTGAAAATGGACAGCTCAACCCCTCCACAGTGAACTTAAAAATCTGTCTTGAGTTAGAGACTTGAGCTGGAGGCCAAGAATTTGGAAATAGATGCAGCAGAGAGACTGAGACATCTAGAGGCTGAGGAAAATGAGAAACTGTGACATCTAGAGGCTGAGGAGAAGGAGAGCCAGAGGCAACATGAAAAGGAGATGTTGACTCTTCACCAGAGACATGGAGGTAAAAGGAAGGGATTAACCAAATCCCAGAAGCTATAAAGGTCAGTAAATTTCTGCCACAATTTACAGACATGGATAATTTTGATAGTTTCAATCATATGTTTGAGAGTATATGTAAACGGTATAATGTTGACCAAGGGCTATGGGTACAGTTCCTGACCCCCTTACTCCATGGTAAAGCTATAACTGCTATTTCTAAATTGTCTGATACTGATTGGTTGTCCATTAAAATGACAAAACAAGTCATGGGCATTCAAAATCGCCAATTAGCTGAAACACCTGATGGTCATAAGGATCATTTACATATATCCCATGTGCCTCTGATACAAGAGGTTTGGGAGGTCACTCAGTGGAAGTTCTAGCTTTGATGGAGTTTTCATTTTGTTTTTATTAAATTATAATATTTTAATAACTGTATTTTAGAATGCTTTAACACCTGAAGCTTACAGGAAAAGGTTTAGTGAGCAGAGACCCAAGGCAGATGAAAGTGTGTGTGAATATGTTGCTGAACTAAGCACTTATTTTCAGAGATGGGTGAGTCGATGTCAGGTCACAACTTTTGAAGGGCTGGCAGACCTTTTGGTGAGGGAACAAGCCTTTACCACTTTTCCTGAGGACATGAGAATCTGGTTAGCTGATAGACAAGCAGTACTGGAGATGAGTTGGAGAAGAAGTGAGACCTATACCTAGCAAGCACGGTATCACTGCACAGGAAAGGGACACCCAGTGCCACTCATGGATCTAAGGGAACCCATGGTGGACAGCCCAGACTGCTCCCACATAGTCTGCCAGTAGCAGGGGAAGACACTAATCCAGGTAGATGTCCAGGGCCAAGGGTTAAATGTTTTAAACGCAACCACTGGGGACATATAGCCTATCGATGTCCATGGAGGCAAGGTGGGGAACAAAAGGTAGGAGAGACAGTAAGTGGGAATGACAAAATGCCAGCAGTAAGTTGTCTTGAGACAACAGGGCACCAAGCTACCACAAGAGGCTATATCCTAGCTTAGTGGATCAGAAAGAGGTCACTGCTAAGAGAGACACTGCCTCTGACCTAACCATTGTGAGGCCTGCAATGGTTACAGAGGAGCATTACTTGCTTGGGCAGTCTACTCTAGTCAGAGCTTTAGGAGGGACCCCATTCCAAATATCTTTGGCTAGGGTTCACCTTGACTGGGAGGATGGAAAAGGAAGCCAGCAAGTAGGTGTGTTTGAGGATATCCATGCAGATGGGGATGATTTTGATAATGCAGTGCCTTGTGCGTACGCAGTGACATGCAGTCAGGCTTGGAGACAAACATGCAGGTCTGGTAGCCTGGGAAGAGACCCAGATGGACTGCACACTTGCAACAGGACTGGTGAGGTGATTACTTCAGGGAGGGAGCTACCCTGTAGCAGTGAGACTGAAGGTGAACCACAGATGCTTGTAGGTACTGATATTTCCTTTAAGAGAGTGACTGCAAGGGCAGAGGTGAGTAGTAGTACCCAGGCTGACAGTGAGGCACCACTGTCAGAGGATACCAGACTTCCTGTGGAAGGGGAGCTGGGAAGGGTTACTAAGAGAGAGTTGAAACAGGCTCATCTCTCGGACACTGCATAACAAGGCCTGAGGGAAGTAGCTATGGAGGCAACTGATTCTCAAGGGAAAGGGGAATCTGTATACTGGGACAAAGGGTTACTGTACAGAGAGTAGACCCCTGAGGGAGGGCTAGAGGGTGAGAGAATACAGCAGTTGGTAGTGCCCAGAGCCTACAATCAGGCACTTCTAGCCATAGTCCATGATATTTCCTTTGCAGATCATATGGAAATAAAATGTACAATGAGACATATTATGTAGAACTTTTATTGGCCTGAGATTTCCAAAGATGTAACAGGGTACTGCATGACCTGTGAGCAGTGCCAAAGGGTAGGCAGGGCAGGAGACAAGACGAAAACTCCTTTGATGCCTTTGCCTGTGATTGAGGAGCCATTTCAGAAGGTAGCTATGGATATTGTGGGGCCTCTGAGTACTCCAAGTTCCACAGGGAAAAAGTATATCCTAGTGGTAGTAGATTACGCTACCAGATACCCTGAAGTGGTGGCTCTGTCCTCCACTGAGGCAAAAAAGGTGGCAAATGCTTTGTTAGAGATTTTCAGCAGGGTAGTTTTTTAAAAAGAAATACTGACTGAGAGAGAGGTGCCAATTTTACATCAGATCTACTGGCTTGTCTTTGGAAGTACTGTCGGATGCAGCACCTAAAGACCACCTCCTACTGTCCCCATGATAATGATCTTATTGAGAGGTTAAACTCTGCACTCGAGATGATGCTATGAGCATTTGCAGACCAGTTTAAGAGGGAGTTGTACAAATATTTGCCCCATCTGTTGTTTGCTTGCAGGGAGGTGCCTCAGGAATCCTCAGGTTTTTCACCCTTTGAATTGCTGCATGGGTATAGGGTGTGGGGACCTCTAGATGTGACTTGAGATGAGTGGGAAGGTGAGTGTGAATCCCAGAAGGAGTCTGTTGTAGCATATGCCCTAAACCTCTGGACAAGGCTCAGGGAACTCATGGGCTTGACTCAGGAGAACCTGGTAGAAGCCCAACAGTAGAAAAAGGTCTGGTATGACAGGAATGCTCCAGCTAGAGAGTATGCTGTAGGGCAGCAGATAATGGCTCTCATTCCTGTCAGACACAACAAGCTGTGGGCAGCTTGGGAGGGACCCTACAAAGTGGTAAGGAAGGTCAGTGATGTTAACTACGTGGTAGAACTGCTAGGCAGGAGGCAGGGGTACAAATTGTACCATGTTAACATGATGAAACCTTACCATGATAAGGTTGCCCTTGTGCTGAGTATTTGCATTCTATGGCAGGAGGAGTCTGAGGGGGATCTGGTGATGGATCTCCTCAGTGAGGCTCGAACGGACACCACAGTGAAAGGGGTAGCAATGTCCCAGCAATTATCCCCTACCGAGGTTTGAGAAATCCGAGCAATGTTACAGGGAGGGATGTTTCCTGGGAAATCAGAGTGCACCCACCTAGTGCAACATCATGTGGATACAGGACCCCAAAGGCCTATTAAGCAGGCCCCTTATAGGGTGTCTGAGAGAGTCAAACAGACTCTGAGGGTGGAGATACAGGATATGTTGAAAATCGGGGTAATCCAGGAGTCCAGCATTCTCTGGACATCCCCAGTGGTGCTGGTACCAAAGAAGGATGGCAGCGGCAGGTTCTGTGTGGACTACAGGAAATTTAATTGTCAGACAGAGTCAGATGCTTACCCCATACCTAGGACAGATGAAGCCCTAGTGCAGCTGGGTGGGGATAAGTATCTTACCAAGGGTTACTGACAGGTGCCCTTGACTCTCTCTGCTAGACAGACGTCAGCCTTTGTGACTCCGCTTGGCTTTTATGAGTTCATGAAGATGCCCTTTGGGATGAAAAATGCCCCAGTGACTTTCCAGAGGCTGGTAGATCATATCCTAACAGGAGCAGGAGATTTTTCCCTTGCTTACCTAGATGACATTGCCATCTACAGCCATTCCTGACAAGAGCACATTCAGCATGTTAGGGAGGTGCTGGGCAGACTACACAGGCCAGGGTTGACTATTAAGCCCAGCAAATGTCAGGTGGGTATAGCAGAGGTCTTCTAACTGGGACATAGAGTGGGGAGTGGTAAGATCAGGCCAGAACCTGCCAAAGTGGAAGACACTCAGGCATGGCCTGCACCTGTAACCAAAAAGCAGGTGATGACATTAGGGACAGCAGGGTACTACAGAAAGTGTTTCCCTAATTATAGTAGCATATCTCCTTCCCTCATAGATCTGATAAGGAAAAGAACAGGCCAGATAAGGTAGGGTGGACCCCCAGCATGTAAGCAGGCATTCCAGAAGCTTAAAGGAGCTTTGGGAGGACCCCTGTGTTAGCCAGACCAGATTTCAGAAAATAATGTGTTGCGCAGATGGATGCTTTAAACCATGGGGTGTAGGTTGTACTTAGCCAGGTTTCTTCAGAGGGAGAAGAGCACCCAGTGGTATATCTCAGTCATAGGCTCCAACCCAGGGAGGAATGCTATGCAACTGTAGAAAGGGAATGCCTAGCCATAGTGTGAGCACTGCAGAAACTTCAGCCTTATCTGTATGGAAGTAAATTTGCTGTAGTTACAGACCACAATCCCTTAACATGGCTACATCGAGCCAGCCAGCAAAATGCCAAGTTACTAAGGTGGAGCCTAGGGTTGCAAGCATATATGACAGTGCAGCACTGCAGTGAGGTTAGCAATGCCAACACAGATGGGCTCTCAAGACAGGGAATGGGGTAAGGTTTTCCCAGATAGGCTCAACCCTCTCAAGCAACATTTTTCAAGGGTCACTTGAAAAGCTAGGTTGAGTTTTTTTTGGGGGGGGGTCTGTGATATAGGGAAATATTGCCAGTCAAACTATCTGAAATTTTATAAATAATTCTATGTCATCTGTGAATATTGATATGATTTATACAGAACTGCATGTTATGTACTGAGCAAAAATGTAACCACAGCATGCCCTGCTGGAACATAGGAGATTAACATGCAAAACTTAAGAATGGTTGAGATTAAGTTACTTTATAGCTGGGCCATAAACAAAAGATGTTATCTCTCAGTTTCAGTTCAGTAGCAGACACAATGTCTAGAGCTAGAAGTTTTGTATGGTCTTGAAAGAGCAATAATTACTAGGTTTAAAATGTAAAAGCATTTTATTGTTTTATGACTTTCAAGATCTGCAAAGATCTGAGAGATATTTATTTCTCACACAGGTATGTTAAATTCTGTTAAGTTTCTGTTTAGCCTGGGAACTGAAGTCAGGTGAAAAAAAGTGATGTCATCCAAGCTAACCCAGGAGTAAAATGTGATATTAATTTAAGAACTCTATCAGAGAGATACTGAGCATTTTGTATTTTGTGTTTGACCTGGAAACATCTACTCCTCCTCATCATCTGCACTTACCTTGCTCCATGTGTAAGTTCTTAGGGTATAGTAACTATTTTTAGACTCAGATAGAAATATAGTAAAGATTAGTTTAGATGCTTTCCTTATCTATTTGAGACTGTCCTGCAGTGTTGTTTTACATATTTCCTGTGATTTTGAACTCTGAAGTTACTGTGTTGATTTATTGAGTACTGTCTTGTTCTTTTATTTGTTATTAAATATATTCAAACATATCTTTGTGGCTGATATTTGTGAGACATATTTAAGCTCTTAGAGTACTTGCATATCTGTTTGGTGACACTGTACAGGCCACTCCAATAGCCTTGCTTAGTCAGACTGCCATTTGAATTAATAGTAGCATTACACATTAGGATTGGACACCCTTTCTAAGGGTTTTATAGTATCTGATAAAGTTGGCTGGTGGCAGCTGGAACTACATTATAGTCTGGGCAAACAGAGGCATAACAAATAAACCTGTGCTGGCCTTTCCCAGGTGTGTGTGTGTGTGTGTGTGTGTGTGTGTGTGTGTGTGTGTGTGTGTGTGAGCTACTTGGGCAGGGACATGAAGCACTGGTTGGACAAAGAGGGTACTGGAGGTCTTAGCTTAGCCACTCAGCTGAGATCTCAACCCTATAGCTGTGCCAGTTGAGAGTCTTACCGGGGATCTGGAGAGAGAGGGAGGAATGAGCCCCAGACTGACTGATCTCTATGTGCTCTTAAGGGAAATTACACTTTACTGTGTATGTACTTGTCATCCTCCCATTGTGTACACCCCCCTCTTTTTTCCATTAAGAAATAATGGGTGATAGTATATATTTTTCATAGGGACTTTTATCTTTAATTGTTTTTAATTCTAGTTTAAAGAATCAGTATAAAGGATCTTATGAATGTTTCTGATAAAAATACTTTGAAATAATTTTATGATTACTTATAAACTAGTCTGCTAACATTTTGCTGACTTTATCTATGAGTTTTAATATTCTTATTAATTTTTATTTACAGTGTACTGTAAACAAATATATTTATTTTTAAAAGGGTACACATTTGTAGTATTTTGTAAATAAGTATTTCTTAAAGTGACATCAGAGTTGCTATTTAGTGCATTATTTTATCTGTGAGAAGCTTTCTTGCTATATTACTTTTTAATTATAATGCTTAAATAAATGCAATTACAGATGTAATTTAGTATTATGGTTATGAAATACAAAGTTTTGTTACACTTGTGCGATTCTTATGATATAGAAATATACATTGCAGTCTTTTTCAGGCAACAGGCACAACTTGTTCTGCTTGGAGTGTTAATATTAAAACATTTGCAAATTTCAAAATTTAGACTCATTTGTGTCATTACTTAACAAGTTAGCATGTTTAAAATGATAGCTTACTCAATTTTCCATACATTATATGTTTATTGATCTTACTTACTTATTTCTCACAATATTTACTTATTTCTCACAATATTTAAACACTGGGGACAATTCCAAGACATTTGTTCTCAGTATAAGTTACCACATACACACTTAAACTAAGAGCAGGTATTCTGGAATATGACCCATGTTGCAAGCCTTGCACCAAAGCAGGTCACTTACTTTGACAGCAAGTCTTCCATAATCATTGTAGGCTTACATCACAGTAAGTCATTTACATGGATAGCAAGTCTTTTCAGACTGTTTGCTCGGAATTTACAACTTAAGACTATGTTTTCAGCTAATATTGGAGACACTAGTTTCAAAAACCCCACTGACTTCAATCTTATGTTGAGTGCTACCTTAGAAGTTTTTTGTAATTATTTTGAGTATGATCTACAACATACTTTTCAAAGTAATAATTTCTTTAAGTCAAATTTAAGCAAAGAGGAAGTGAGAGCCTTAAAACAACTAAAATCTGATGAGACCATTTCTATTCGCCGAGCCGATATAGGCGGGGCAGTTGTCATCACGGATGTATGTTCTGTAAGGAGCATGTTCTAGTTATGTTAAATGATATTGTTACGTGTGAGTATTGAATTCATAGCAGGTACAAGAAGTTATTAGGAATGTTAAATGTACTCTATTAGTGTGTATTGGGTGGCTCCATAACGGAGTGTATTTATCACTTTCTTTTTGTGGAGAAACCGTTAATACCTTCCTTTAATTGTTTACCGAAAATACACAAAGATCCGATGATACCCCCACTCAGACCCATTGCGGCCGGGCAAGGGTAGATCACAGAACCGATGTCCATCTTGGTTGAGTTTTTTGATACTAGCGGTCAACGAGGTCAGTACTGTCCTTAAGGATACTAAACAATTTTTAACAGATTTGTTTACATCCATTAAAATTGAACCTTTGGAGGATCAAGATTTACTAGTTATGATGGACAGCTGTTCACTTTTACGGTGATTCCTAATTATACAGGTGTTGAAATGTAAAAATAGCTCTTATGATAAGTTTGTAGATCTTTTATTATTGTTTATTGCGATCATTTTTGACAATAATGTGTTCGTGTTTGATGATAAGTATTATAGACAATGTACAGGTGTGATGGGGATGTCATATGCGAATAGCTATGTTAACAGTGTGGTCGCACAGTGGGAGATCAAATATGTTTTCCATAGTATATATGCTTCCCATATACGTTTTTATAGGAGGTCTGTGGATGATGCCTTCCTTATTTAGAGAGGCTCACTAGATTTGTTTCAACAGTTTTTCAATTATTTACAGCAAACCACTGATTTTTTATGCTTCACTAAGCAAGAATCCTATAATGAGACTGAGTTTCTTGATGTACAATTGTCTAGAAATGCTGGCAGTGCATCATAACCATGTCTTACATAGGAATAGTAACCATCCTAAACATATTTTTAGGAACATAGTAAGAGGCCAAGCTATGAGGATCTCACAGTTAAGCAGTGAGACACACATTTTCAACAGAGAGGTAGCTGTTATGAGGGCTGAGTTCTTAACCACTCTGAAATAAGAACAGTGATGACATGGAGGGAAGGGAGAGCAGCACCCTTTTATGCAGATCTTAGGTTATATCTTCAAGAGTACAGGAACATGATAGGGAAGTGATCAGGCAAGCTCCATCAACATGTATATACTACTCGAAAAATGTTAATTCTATTTGTGAAGCTATCAAAAGGAATTGACATATTTTGACCTTGGATAGTGAGATTAATGCATTGATAGGGAAGGAACCTTGATTTGTGTTTTAGAACAGGAGTTCCCTTAAACGTATGTTCTGTTATGGTCCGAAGATGAGTTGTTCAGGAGAGGAGTCATAGAGCACTACTGGGTGTGGCAAATATAATTTTTGCAATCTTATTGATACCAGTAACTCATATGAGCATCTGGTTACTGGGAGGAAGTATACATTCAGAGTAGCTGCTAACTGTCAAACTAAAAATGTAGTATATTTAGCGAGGTGTGTTGCATGTCCACATTTCTCTGTCGGGAAGACAAATAGAATGCTCTGTGAGAGGATTAGAGAGCATATGAGGAACATTAGACAAGGCAATATCAGTAACCCATTAGCTAAACATGTGGGTGATGGAGGGAAGGAACATAATTTTTTTTTTTTGGTTATTGAGAGAGTCTTTGAGGGCAATAGACTGAGGGACATCTCAAATCAAACTGAATGTAGGGAGTTGTCATGGATTTTGCAATTCCAAGCAGATAAGAGATTTGGACTTAATGGGAAAGGTTTCCCTGCTCTGAGAGCAAGAGTCATATGCAGTAAATGAAAGCATGATTAGTTATACACTCATTTGTTACTGAATAATGGTTATCCCACAATGGGTGGTGAGCATTGGTGGACATCCCATAAGTGATTCCTTATGTGACAATTTTGTTATGGGAAT
This sequence comes from Protopterus annectens, assembly GCF_019279795.1. Taxonomy (NCBI): domain Eukaryota; kingdom Metazoa; phylum Chordata; order Ceratodontiformes; family Protopteridae; genus Protopterus; species Protopterus annectens. The sequence continues at coordinate 454,468,309 of NC_056743.1, forward strand.
GGTTATTTCATTCTTCCAGCATTATAGCACCCATACTCATCTTTGGTTGTGGCCAATATGAGCAATACATTTTTTATTTATTTACGGAGATATTATGGATTTTGCCAAGTGATGGATGGCTTTGCTTTAGCATTGTGTTTAGTTACATCATCACCCATTATTGTTCCAAAATGTTGGATTTACTATTATGGGCACTTATTGCTAGATTCCATTTTTAAAATTATGGTAAGATCTAGAGTGTTAGCTTTGTTAACACTGAGCTGTGCTTAGGGTTCTCAGTTTTGTTTTTCTACAACATAGATTAAATTGCTAGTTGCTTGTGCTATGTAACATTTGATGTTATTGTCATTGGGCTACATTTACCTGGAAATGTGGTTTTATTTGATTTGTAACAGAAAGGTCACACTTTATTGTCACTGCCAGTACAGTGAGACACATATCCGGTGGAGTTATCATTATATTTCTGTAGGAAACTGTTGGTACTGTGTTGGATAGCCTCCCTCCAAATTGCATATTAACCTGATTGGTTTTGAGCGATATATATGTTCTTTATCATGAAGAAGTTTATAGGTATGTGCGATGGTTTAAATTTTATGTGAGAAATATTGATTGTGCATTTCTGGGTTCAGTATTCACTGATAGAGCTGTTTCAGTGATTAGCCATTGATGTGCAGCATTGGTGTCTGCTATTTGGAGTGAGTGTTCTTGTCTTTTGGCCCCTTTGGTGGTGCTGAGTGAATTCATTGGTAGTCTCTGACCAGGGAGCTGTTCTGGCATTTAGATCTCTTGTTGTGAACTAGTATGTTGTGTTTGATGTTGGCAGTTGGACATCCAGACCATCAGGGTGATTGCTTCTTTTGGTGGTTACGTTTCTCATGCTAAAGAGCTGTCTGCATTCATTACCTAGGTTCATAGATTCATAGGTAGGTACTAGGCTATCGGCCCAAGGGCCTACGTAAGCCTAGCCAGCAAAGTTCTATAGCTTACACCACCCAAGAAAGTTATTTTCCTATGCCACTGTCCAGCAGAGACACAGAAGTGATCCCCGGGGTGTATTTTCTATTTCCCATCCACTCATCAAGATTTTTCTTGAAGAGTGCTAATGAAGAACTTTGCTTGACATAGATGGGTAGCTTGTTCCAGAGTATAGGAAGTCTCTGGGACAGGAATCTGTCCCTCCAGCATGTCCTGTTTATTGTGGTGACAAGGTTTAGGTCCCTAGAGCATGTAGCTCAGAGGGATTGGGATTTCCTTAGGTGTAGCATGTCCAACAGCTCTGGGTTTGACATAGCTTTATATGTTAGGCAGAGATCATCTCGGAGTAGGTGATATGCTATGGAGTAAAGCTGGAGTTTTTTGAGGTGGTCAGTGTAGGGCATTTGTTTGAGGTCAGTAATCCTCTTTGTGAAGTATTTCTGTGGCCTTTCCAGCTGCTGCAGATGTCTTGTGAGGTACATTCCAAAAGGGGTGTTGTCCTCTATAATGGGTCTAATGAGTGATGAGTAGAGGGGAACAATGACCTCTTTTTTCCTAGATGAGAAACCTTTTGTGATGAGGTGTGCCACGTAGAAGGATTTCCTGACCATTGTTGTGATGTGATTATCAAAGGAGAGATAACTGTCCACCTGTGTCCCAAGGTCTCTTATCACACTTTTGGCGTTACGTAGACTACCACTTATGTGGTAGTTCATGGGTACAGAGTTTTTACCAAAGGGGATGACAATACACTTTTTGTCATTGAGCTTCTAGCCATGGCTTTGACACCAGGCATCTGTCTCAGTGAGGCCCTTTTGTAGTATGTCCACATCATTAGGAGTTTTGATTATGGCTCCTAGTTTGCAGTCATCTGCAAACTTCATTAGCTAAAGACCTTCTTTGTTAGCCTATACTTCAGAGAAGCAGATACCAAACAGGAGAGGATCCAGGACTGAACCCTGTGGTACTCCACTTGTCACTGGTCTGAAGTCGGATTTGGAGTCTGCTACTTTCACAGTGTGGGTTCTGCCCATGAGCCAGTTGGCAACCCATCTTGTGACATAGGGATTTATACCTAGTTTAATCAGCTTATCTATAATTCCAGAGTGGAGGATGGTGTTGAAAGCCTTTGCGAGATTTAGATAAGCTGTGTGAACCACCTTACCCACATCTATGGCTTTGGTGACTGCTTCAAAGAAGTCAATCAGGTTAGAAGACATGATCTGCCTTTTAAAAACCTGAACTGGGTAGGGTCCAGAGTTTGGAGATTACCAATGTCTTTGTTTATGAGTTCCATGATGATACATTCCATGGTCTTGCAGACCAGGCTCGTCAGGCTAATGGGGCGGTAGTTCCCGGGGTCCATCGTGGCTCCCCCTTTGTGGAGTGGGATAACCGTTGCGGTGCGCCATTCAGTGGGCGCAAAGCCTGAGGTGCGGCTATGATTGAACATGGTACTTAGGTAGGGTGCTACAAAAGTCGCAGCAAATCTCCAAATAGGATTTCGCTCAGTTTATTCAAATCCAAGAATACATTAACGCACTTAACATTGACAAAGACAGTACGCGTTTTCGTTCAGCGTTAATGTATTCTTGGATTTGAATAAACTGAGCGAAATCCTATTTGGAGATTTGCTGCGACTTTTGTAGCATCCTTTGGTGGATTATTGGTTGTTTGAGTGCTACACACTATCTTTGACGGAGTTCTACTTAGGTAGGGTGCCAGTTCATTCTGTAGTTCGTGTAGAACACAGCCTGGGACATTGTCAGGTGTCATGGATGCTGTGTTCTTGGCTTTGGAGAGTGTGGTTTTTACCTGTGCAGCCATGATTACAGGAACTTTGCATTCTTCCGGTATAGAGATGGGCCCTTTTGGGGGTGAGAGGGGGGTAAAGTTAGCACTGAACCTATCTGCCAGGATGTTGGCAATATCAGTTGGTTCTGTATATTTAGTGCCATTCTGCTGTAACTCAGAGCACATCTGAGTGTTGCCATTGAGATTCTTGACATAGCTATAGAATGCTTTGTGGTTGTCTTTAGAGTCAGTGGCAATTTTGTTTTCGTAACTAGCTTTGGAAGATTTTATGAGGGATCTCAGCTTCTTACTGAGGTTGCCCAGGGAGTTCCTCCAGTCATGGGATTTTACTCTTTTTTGCAACAATTTCTTTCTTCTGTTGTAGAGTTTATTTATGGCAGAGGACCACCAGATTGGCTTCTTTTTTTGGAGGATACCATCTTGATTCCATTAGGAATAGCATGATCCATGCACTCGTGTAAGTGTTTATAAAGTGCATTTGTGTAGGATTCAGCAGTCATAACTCTATTGTCCGTCTGCATGGGTGTCAGGAAGTTTGCCACTTCTGTCTTAAGAAGTGTGAAGTTGGCTTTGGAGAAGTTTTTTATGGTGATTTCCCTAATTAGGGGTGGGGGCGGGATGCAGATGTCTAGGGTGATTAGCTTGTGGTCAGATCTGACCAACGAGGAATTGACCTCTGGTGTGGAACACCAGTTGCCCATGCTAGTAATGACCAGGTCTAGGATATTGCTGTCCCTAGCAGGGGTGGGAATAAGTTGATCCAAGGCATTGGAATTTATAAATTCCAGAAAACTTTGAACAAAAGAGTTGGTACATGAGTAGTTTTCCCAGTTAATGGTGGGGTTGTTGAAATCACCCATTATTAGGGTGTTGGGTTGTACCCTAATACTTTCCAGTGTATCAAGAAATGAGGAGTGGGAATCCTGGGGCATGGTGGGGGGTCTGTAGCAAGCTACAATTTGGATTTCAGTCTTGCCCAGAGTTAGTTGCACTTGGATAATCTTGGATGCATTATGCTGTGCAACTAGCCTGGAGGTGTGGATATTCTTAATGAATATGGACACACCTCCACCTTTAGTGCTTCATTCCGGGTTAGGTGGCCGAAAGGTGTGGTATGAATTATAGCCTGGTAACACAGGGGTGCTCTCTGGAGCTTTGAACCAGGTCTCTGTCACTGCACAGATGTCGATGTTCTCCATTTTAAGGAGTGCCTCGAGTGAGTGCATTTTGAGGTTTAGACTTCTAGCATTGAGTAGCATTACCCTCAGATTTTGCTTGCTTGTACCTGTTACGGTGGTGAATTTGTCATTTGAACCTTGCCTAAAAAAGGCACTATAATGGGGTATAGCGGTTTGTGCACTGCATGGCTCTACTTGGCTGTTTTGCATGCTGTTAAGCTCCACTAAGACTGCGGTTCTGCACGTTTTGAGCTTCTCAGCTAAGCTGCACTGGTTTGCTCAGTGCTAAGTGATGTTGCACTTTTTTTGAATGTTGCCCAATGATGTGTAAAGGTGGGAAAACAGGCTATATTAAGCCCAATAGGCGGGAAAACAGCAGAAACCATTGGAGTCTTATCACCGATAGTACACAATGGCTGGCAGTGGTGAAAGTGCACACTTTTAAGTGCAGAATTGGGGCATTCTGGAGTACTGGGTCATGGTTGGGCTTCCTATAAAAAGCATGTGTACAGGCTGCTGCAAGGCAGTTTCCAGGGCTTGAAGTGTAAGGCGGAGGCCTGGGACTGGCTGGCCAGAGAACTCACTAGTGTTACTGGTATCCCCGCACAGGTGAGCAGTGTCTTCACCACCATGATGGCCTGAAATGATGAAAGAAGGGACTCTTGGAATCTTCAGTCCAAGAAGAGGGCAAGGAATGTCCCACAAGTATATAAGTACACTTTCCTCTCTTTCACCAATATGCAATCTGAATGTCTACAAAACTAGTATGCATAATGGTGTGCTTCCCTCCCAACAGCTGCGGCTGAGAGGGCTTGCAATGTCGAGTTGCATGCCAGGTGCTTGGCCAGGTTGTGCCGTGAGTGTGGTGAAAATGGATGTATTATGCTAAGTGTAGTGAAATAAGCAAGAAAGAGTAAAGTAATAACTGCAGCAAAGTATATACAGTACAGGTTGTAGTGCAATAAATGGTAGACTTACAGCTGTAGTGCAATAAATGAAAAATGCCAACTGTAGTACAATAAAAACATGAAACAATACCAATAACTGCATTGATAAAGTAAATACAATAAAGTGCAACACATGTGGAAGTAGAGCTGTACTGCAATAAATGAATAATAGCAACTGTGTTGCAATAAAAACATGAAACAATACCAGGAACTTCCTTAATGTATATACAATAAAGTTTGTAGTGCAATTAATGTGGAATTAGAGCTGTATTGCAGTGAATGACTAATGCCAACTGTAGTGCAATAAAACATAAAACAATACCAATGACACATAGGAAAATGGTGTATATCTGGATTGTGTTGTTGGAACCATTGCAGTAGAGCTGTATGCATTGAGGCTGTAAGGTAAGGAGGTGTACTGAAGTATAACACTGTAATAGTTGTAGAATGCAAATCTAATGGCTGTAAACTGTATTGGTTAACTCATTTAAGTACTGTTCAAGTCTGTCTCAAATAATGCTCTGTCATCCACAGACATCAGGTAATCAAGGTATATGGGTGAGGTAGACCACTCCTTCAGCTGGTGTTGTTTGTTGACTTCACAGATTTGATACTGAAGTATAGCTTATCTGCTATCTGTGTTATGCTTGTATTTCATGCATGTGTGTTCTACTATCATTACAGTTTAGTATAACACTGTAATAGTACTACCAGGTCATATTTTGGTTCTAGGTGAGCTCTAGGCAAATATCGGTTAGTGAGTAATCAGCAGTGACTCAGTAGCTCAGTTTGTTAAATGCTTTGTATACAGTTCATTTTGCCACACACAGTCCAGGGTTCGAATCCAGTGGTATGTAGCAGTCAATATTACAGTCGCAGTCACATAATGCTCACAATTTCTCTCTCCACAGGAACTACAGGTAAATGGGTGAGGTAGCCCATATTATGAGTAGACAATTCTGTGTGGAGATGTCACAGACTGTTAAAATCATTAGCAAAAATGTGTTCATCAGCAATGTTCAGTCAGAAATAAAATGTGCAATCAAGGTATGGCTGTATGTATGGAATGTCTGTTAAAAGCTGCTGCAGTCAATTAATACATCATATGCACATATCCCCTGCAGTCATTGTTATTGGGTTCTATTCCCATGCCTGCCAACCAAGGCATGACAGATGTTTAGTGTCTGTACTGTACATGTACATGTCTCTCAAGTGTCACAATTTCACGTTATGTAATTAATAGTGCGTACTCCATCTGTCACAGGATAACCTTGGAAATGATTACCTAGATTGCAAAATATCAACAAATCATCCCACAGAACACTTAGGTAGTTACATAGGTCCACCTGATGTGCCCGTGTTCTGTGTAGTTGTGTACCGACAGTTGTTACTGCTTGGCCCATAATGTCCCATGCAAATAGCTTGAGAGGTATGTACATGCTACATCAACTAAAGGAGACTTGTAGTCACTGTACACATAAACCAAATGCAGACCCACAGAGTAGATAGTAGCACTGTTGTGACATAACCATAAATTATACTAATGACCTGTTTTTCTCTCTCTCCCCACCCCTAATCTTCATTTACTTCTTATTGTTATTCATTGGTTATGGTTTACTATTATCATATGTTATTACATTAACTGTATTTTGGAACATGTGATTTATTAATGTGTTGTTTTATAATGGTTGCATATTAACATATCTTTTTCAGTTACCTATTTTGTTGGCATTATGCTGTAACTGTTAAAGGCATGCTGTTAGCTCATTCCCTCCAGTACAGCTCTTTTGAGTGTGTGCCTTTAACTCCCAGTGGGCATGGCTTAAGCCTTTAAAAAATGAAGTTATCAACTTACAGTTCTAGAAAATACTCATTGAGAGAAGTCAAATATCTATACAGTTGTGTTTGCCATCACACATGCTTCAAGACAAAATATCCTGGTACCTTGTATGTAACATGGTTTTGGAATTATTAATGCAAGTATGAACAATCAATATTTGACACCTAGAGGAGTAGCAGGAGCTAACTGCAGAAGACACCTGGAGGAGCACTCAGCTGTAATGAGTTAACATACTGACTCTTCTGTTATTTATTGCTGTGTTTCACATATTATGCATTGGTATGTAATTGGGTTATTGCCAAGGTTCTACCATGCTGTTATTACTAACAAATATTTGTTCACAACTAACCTATACATATTGCTATATCACCATTACTACAGCACATCAGGGTAGGCCAATTCTGGGTGAACCATCTATCTTGCCTCAACTGGCCATGGCACAAGGTCCTAGCATGTCTGGGACCCAGACCAGTGGTGCCCTCCCACTGCCCCTACACCACTTGTAGTGTTGAGTGGCACCTCCTCTGGTGAAGGGGCCCAGCTTCACCCTGGGAGCAGTGGCAGAGGGGCTATTGTCATCCAGGTTGAAATGCCAGTCATGGTGCACAGGATTGTTCATTGGAGCTATGAATGCTGCCTATGGCAGATTGAGGGCATGCTGACTGACCTGGTGGGGCAGCCTCACCCTAGCACCCAGCCTCCAGCACAGCCATCCTCAGGGCAGGCAAGGACCCATGTCAACAGTTGCATGGGTGGGGATGTGAGTCACACTGCTGCCATCTGGAGGCACGTGCAACTCTGAATCCACAACACCTTCCCCATCCAAAATGTTCACCCACCCCGTTTGTCACACATTCCCTTGTCTGCTGTCTTTTCTGTCCCAAATGTGTCCTCTCCTACCCAACTTACCTCCCCACATGTACCTAAGTCCCTTCCCCAACATTCCACACTTGACTTAATAAAAAAATGGACACCTGTCCCACAAAATAATATTGCACCATATATAGCTCTCCATTTTGTGCACATGTCCACTGCACACACGTAAGTTGGTCCAATTGGCTTGACAACACAGTTATGTTGTCCTCACCAGTCTGTTTGGGTTTGAGAGTCCAAATTTCATCTTCAAAATCTATCAAAATATACATCTGTTGGTGTACAAGAAATGGATAGGTATGGTTCATTTCTACACCCTTCTTGCACATTCCTACTTGCCCCCATTTAGCCACTTTCCTATCTCTCATTTTTTTCTTTTCTTTATATTTTTTAGCAAGGAGCTGCTCAGCATGCCATGTCACAGAGATTTGCTTAGCTCATCTAATTCGGGCTCTAATGAGTACATGTGTTTTTAACATTGTAAGTCACGGGTACAAAATAAATACCTCTGCCATGTTTTGAACCCAAACCCATCACACCTACAGCACACTACATTAACCCACCACACCACACAACTCTTAATGAAAACAGGTGTTTTCAACAAAACATAGTGATTGCCATTTACAATCATTAGGCATGTTTTAATGGAGCTGTGCACTGCACCACACCTCACAAACTGTAATTAAAAAATTAGTGGGAATATGGGAGATTGCCTAGGACTCCAATGCAATAATACACCACTAGACAGCTAAAGACATAAAAATGGATGTATGTGAGGCCTGTGATAGCAGGTACATGTGCCCTTGTATCAGCAACATGGAGAAAGACACCTGCTAAGGCATCAATGGCAAGCATGTTACAGAAATACAGCCATAGAAAGCCATGAACATACTGATGGATGCAGGCAATGTGTGTCACAGCCTGTATTTCTGCACATACATCCTGCATATACACCTGCTATAGCAGTAACTCAGTACCTCAGTTTGTTAAATGCCTTGCATGCAATATATTTTGCCACACACAGTCCTGGGTTCAAATCCAGTTTTGTGTTGCAGTTCAATTACATTATTGTGACAACATCAATTAATGACTGAGTCATGCAATTTTTATCTGCACAGGATACTGCTACTTAATGAAATACTATCTAGTTTTGCAAGTCAAAGACCTGCAGGTAGGGACACACTGCACATATCTGTATAGCATAACCATATGTCGCCTACTACTCTGTTATTGGCACTGTTGCATAACAGATGTACCTTAATCACATGCCTCAATTGGACTGTAAAGGGTACCCTTACCCTGGCTCTGCTGTAATGACAGGGCTGACACAGCTGCCATGGTTACATGTGCAGCTTGTTGTCCTCCAAACTGGTCACACTCTCCCCTGTGTGTTCTGGGCTATAGCAGCAGCTGCAGCCTGTAGCACATATACCTGTATGTAAAGGTAGCTACTACAGACCTACCAAACCTCCCAACCCCCTAGCACAAGGATTCAGGACACAGCCATACTTAATGAGGGGGAGAAAGTCCAGACATTGGGACATGTTTTACAGTTTGCTCCTACATAGATAGTAAGTGGATAAAATAACATCTATTGATTAGCATGTATATTCAGAGGGGTATGAAGTCTGACATTCAAATGTGCGTCTTCCATTACTGACCTCAATCCACAATGTTTGCCAGCCAACTGCCAGATGACCACAATGTCATGAATCACTGACCACACACATATGAAGCAAAACTGTGGACATACTGTATAAATCTGTACAGTGGAGAGTTATGGTACCTAAACTCTGCAATGTTATAGTCTCCACACCTCAGTAATATCCATCGTAACAGCTAAGAAAGGGGCACAGGTGTACACGAAGGCCTTATATATTGCACTGTGGAGGCATGTCATTGGCTAATGCTAGTGCAATTTAGCTGTTCTGGCTGCAATTAGCATTTCAGAACCACACACTGGCGCAGAGGCAATTGCCTGATAATGAGCAGCATTTTAAAAAGGCAAGCAGCTGGTTATAGGTCACAAGTTTGTATAACACTTACCTCACACAGAGCGAGTATTTATAAAAGATTACCAGAAGCAAAATTCAACAACAAAGGAGTACTGCACTCAACCAGGTATGTAATTGCATTCTCCATATAACAGGATGCAGATGGGAAGATGGAGGTATGGGGAATAGGGATTACAGCAGTAAGCATGTCTTAGATCTATGGTACTAACATGTCATTGATACTCAGCTGTCCTACACCTACAGGCATGCAGCTCAAATGTCCCTGATTTCCACTCACATCTTAGGTCTGTCCTAAGTCCATCAGTTGGCTGTTGTAGGGAAGCTAGTGAATTACATGTAATACATAATGACAATAAGTAAGGGTGTATACTCCTGTACCAACAGATGATGTACACCAATTCACTTCCTCACATTCTGTCAGTGTTTCACATAACTAGTTCTAACATTTTAAAAGTGTTCTTGAATGTCCCTGCTCTTCTCTGCCTAAGTCCATGATTCTGTTAATGTGGTTCATTGTCTGGGTGCGAGCTATGTCTAACATAGCTGTCAACCTGTTGCAGCAAGAAATCTGACCAAGCTAAAAGTAATGGAGGGACAATGGCCCAACACTAGGGACACTGTAATTATTGCTTGTAAAAAGTAAGTAATTGAATAGAATAACAGATATCACAGTAGCATAGCTGTGTACTGAAGGGTATGACATCTTAAACACAGATGTCCGTCTTTATTTTCTGACACCAGCCATCAATGATTGGGCAATCTTTTGTCAGGCATCCACAATGTTGTGTGAAAATAACCAACACTATGAGGCAAACATCTTGACATTCTGCAAACATCTGTATAGATGAGCGGTATGATGCCTTCAAGGAACATATAGTACAGCAAGATTGCATTGTTTCTGTCATTGTGGCACACTGGTGTTGCTGGACTGTTGCCATATAGTAGTTGTAATAGCACACTGCTATTTGTCTGGCTGTGGCCATATAACATATTAGTGGGAGTTTGCCCATAGGGGCAAATCACAGTAGACTGCAGTGGTGGGTGTATCAACATACAGCAGAATCTGCCACAGCACACTGGGACATATCCCAGTATTGCTACTATCTTGGTGGTATCCACAAACATATTATGTTGCCAGACTGTGGAGTATGATGTGTGAGGGAGCAGTGGATAGTGCAGGCCATTATATGTGTGTTGGATCTGTACATAGTGGACGTCTACATATCTGATCCTGATATTTGTTCCGCTTTTGTTGTCTTTCAGGAACTATGTACCACAGAAGACATGCCCCCTTCTCAGATGCAGAGAATGATATCATAGTGGATGGACTGAGACAGCACCATCAGATCCTGTTGTCCAGGGAGAGGCATAATCAGGAACAGCAGGTAACATTGTGGGCAGACCTTGTGTGGGATGTCAATCAGATTGGCCAACAGGATAAGACCTATGAGCAGGTCCGACACTGGGCCACAGACATGCTGAATGCTGCACTAAGGGCAGCTGATGTTGCCAGGGATTATGTCACCACTGGTGGAGAGCCTGTGATGGAACAACCACTCTCGGCCACAGAGGAATTCCTGGTGATCCTAGGAACATACAACAGCTCCCAGGCATCCATTACACCATACATCTTGGAGGTGGGTGCCACAGTGTCCACAGCAGAGGAGCCACAGGTAAGCATATTGTGTTCACCACTGTAATAGTATTTCAGTCATTGTGGCAGGCTGTACATACCTGTACATCGGTGGCAGGTCTATCTGCATTTGGGGGTGGGGGTTACGTTCAGTTATGCACACATAGTCAGAATGTCAGCCATACAGCCAGTATCACAGTAGCTACTGTACATGTGGATATATGCACATAATACCTTGTAATGCTGCATCATTTGGTGGTGTTGACAATAACTCTCCCTCACCTTTTTATAGGTCTATCAGGTGTGGCCCAAGTCCATGGTCCTGTACCTGGTAAGTGTGATAGTGTTTATTATGAATCATGTATACCCAATGAAAGTTAAGAGTTGTCATTTTGCCTTATGTACAAATGTTGTGTTTAGCCAGAGTAGAATATGTGTATTTTCCATTCTGGAACAGTTAGCTAAGGTTCATAAACTGGGTAATTACAGGTGTGTATGTGAACAACCATCAGCACATTTGCACTGATAGTTATGAGTAGCTACACAGCCTGGTATACATGTGGCAATTACTTCAAGATGTCTGTTCAAACACAAAGGGGAGCTGGCATATACCTGAGGCATTGACAATAGTACTGACATATCATTCTCAAGATAGGTGTACTGGGTTTTATGTGTTGTTCTGTCATATATATTGACATATTGCATATCTTACAGACAGATTGCACTGGCAACTTTAACTGGATGTGGCTGAAGTGCATGTGATAAAGTGCTTGCCTTGTCTGTGTATGTTGGTGTGAGGTTGTCTGTTGTGAATGGGAGCAGAGATGAGAAGATGTGAGACTGGTAATGCAGTTGTGGATCCTCATTTGTATGAGTCTGTGTGGATTACCATACATGAAAGTGCAGGTAGTAATGTACTGCTTTTGTCTTGGTTTTCACAAATGACAGGGGAGTTTGGTGTCTGTCCCCCTCACAAGCTGATGTCAGTGTCTCATCAGACTCTGCTGATGGTGATGGCCATAGTGAGGCAGACATGGGGTTGTCAGGGGCTGAATCTTTCCTAGAGGTTGACATCCCTCTTCTACCCCCATTGTCACTGCACACAGTCTGTATGCCCACACATACCCAGTCCCCCAGAGGCCACAGATATTATCAGTCAGGGGTGGCAACATTGAACAGGGCAGTGTGGCAAATATGGTGTCAGTGAGTGTAGGCACTGGCCATAGCCAGAGAGCTGGCTAGGTCCCGCTCAGGCAGATTGACAGGGGTACTTGTAGGAGGATTGCTGTCTATCCTCCACCTGTTGCAAGTGTCACATCATGGGTCACTCGGAGCATGTTTCGGGCCATCATGGAGGCAAAAGCACATTCTGAATGCAACACCAGATGGATGCTTAGGGTTTTGAATGCAGCACAGTCTGACATCCGTGACTGCCTCCACCGCATTGGGAACACCTAGATCAGTTCACTGATGCAGTTGACAGATGGAGGGCTGAGATAGTGTCTCTCCTGGACCGCACATTGCCGGTGCTGGAACATCTGGCTGGAAATGGGCACTGGACATGTGGACGTAGGTCAGCAACACCATCTGCTGAGTGTTCACATGGCCATGCACAGTCACACTCCTCTACTGGCAGTACTTCCAGTGCTACAGAAGAAAGTGTGCTGTCCACAGTACAGTGTGGTAGGCAATGGGAATGTGGCCTTGGCTGTTCCAGTGGGGGACACAGACCAAGCAGACAGCAGTCACCATCAGGTACTAGCACTGCATCTGACCTCAGCATGGTGGTGCCGATGCTACTTTTGGCAAAGCTAGTTCCCATGTTCATGGCTGGAGACGGTGAACTGTCCACTCTATCATGTATGGTCTACAGCTGTCCAACATATGTATCTGTTGGGCTAGCACTGGGTTTGCCTGTGTACACACACATACTCAAACACCACTGTCACATGCAGGTCACCAACAGACACACACAGCACCTCTCCATGCCCCATCTAACCCATGCCCTTTCCTGACTCACACAGATGCTGTCACCTGTTTAACATAGCCTAGACCTCTGGCACCTCCACACCACACCCTGTGCATGTGAAAATACCTGTGCCACATCCCTGCCATGCATGTCAGCAATGCAGGGAAATGCTTCTATGTGTCTGATGCACAGAGTGTCTATCTTACTTGATACGTACCTGTGTAGTGCAGTATTGTTTTGCCAAGTCAGTTGTGGGTCACAACAGGTACTGTATGCTGGCATGTGTCATGACTACACATCACACTTTGTGTATCTTTGTTGCATGATGTTAGACTGGTGGTAGTGTTGCAGACTGACAGGTGTGTCATATACCTGTGGATGTTGCTGTTCTAGGAGTCGGAGGGGATAAACTAGGCACACATGGTGACAATACAGCAACACAGAATGGCATGACTGCACAGTAGAAATATGAGGTCAGCATGTCGGAGTAAGGTGTTAGTTCCTGGGGCCCGAGGTTGTAAATGCATGTGCTATCCATTGTCTCTTGGCCAAGGCCAGGGCATACTGGGCACACCTTTGTATGCCTACAGGGACATCCTCAGGGGTTTCATCCTCCAAGTCCCCCTGTGGGTGTGGCTGTGGGGACCTAGGCACTGGTGGGCAGCTGTGTATCCCTTCCCTTTGCTGATCATGCTGCAGCTGTTTCCACAGGATCATATTATGTATCATGGCACATACTGTGAGCATATGTGCACATGTGGCTGGAGAGTACTGCAGGACTTCACCAGATATATCAAAGTGCCAGAACCATGACATCAGCAACCCAAACACACACTCTATGATGTTCCTAGTTTGTGTGTGTGTGTGTCGTTATCACATTTTTCCATGGGTATGTGTGCATTTCTGATGGGTATCATCATCCACAGTTCCAGTGTGTAGACAGCATCCCCCAGTAAATGTCCATGTGGGATATCCCACCTAGCAAACATCTGGTACAGCTGTGATGCATGCCAGATGTGAGGGTTGTGTTAACTGCCAGGGCTGCCAGCACACACATTCATGATAATGCCCTGGGCTTTGCATACAGCCTGGCAGTTGATGGAGTTATACCCCATGTGGTTGACATAGCTTCTACCCTCCTCACCAGGTGGTGCCTTGATGTATACATGAATGCAGTCTATGGCACCCAGTAGCTCAGGGTAGTGTGATATGTGGTAGGTGTTGTATACTGCTGGCCCTCTCCTCACGGATGTGGGGAAAATAAATATGCTCACTGGCATGTTGTAGCATGGCATCCAGGAACTGGTGGAGTATCCTAGATGCTGATGCCTGCAAGACCCTCATAATGTCCCCAGTTGATCTTTGGAATGTACCTTTTTACTAGTACCCTAAAAGCCACATATACCTTTCTTTCCACTGGGATGGGGTCCCCTCTGTTGGTGCTGGGTCTGAGTTGAGGGTAGCAGAGCTCAGTGACTTCTTGTAGTATGTCCCTGTCCACCTTGTAGCACTCTACAATCTCCAGCTCATGCAGCTCCTGGAAGGTTACCCTGGGCCTGAACACTCTTCTCCTTCTCAGTCTAGGCCTATCGTCATCCACAGCAGCAGCAGGATTGACTTCAGCATCTAGCACATACAGATGTAGCAGGCATGCAGCAGCCCCTAGCATTCCTTCACTTAAAACTCTCCAAGTCTGTACTCCACTGGTGCAAAGTATAGGGGTGAAATCAGATTGTAGTGTGTATGCAACCTTTATAGTGCTCTGCTGTAGGTGCAGCCTGTGTGATTGGCTACCTATGATGCTTTCTACCTGCCAAGTACATGATTACAGACTGTTAATTGCCCTAGTTTAATTGAGACTGGGATCATCAGTAATTAATATACCATTGGCTTTCTCAGCTATTTTTTTTCCATTGGCTTGCTCAGCTAATTTTTTTTGGACAGCCTTCATTGATCAGCACTGTGGCACACCATGCAAACACACACCTCGAAGGTAAACAATGCTCAGCAGTCACTGCACACACCCCCCATGAAAGGCCACACTTAGCATGGTGGCATGCCATGCAAACATGCTGAAACATGTGCCCTGAAGGTAAACAAAGCTTAGCAGACAGTGTACACACCCCCTTGCCCAGCAGAATGGTGCACCAAACAAACAGGTGCGGCTGAGCTCCAATAAGCTTGCAAGTCCTCAGACACATCCCCATCTTGATGTCAGCTACCTCTTCTCTGGACACCAACACGGTTCTGTGCCTACACGGATGGGATCTGCAGACATGGATACCCATTTGTGCTATTCAGTAACCCCACCTCATTTACATAGGGATCTGTGTACACAACCTGGAAACTACATGATTCCAGGCCTTGCCTCATTGGCAACAGCACCATTCCACCATTATAGATAGGGTCCTATAATACACTACATACTAATACATTTTGTTTTTACAGTCTTTTTTATTTTTTTTTTTTTTCAAAACAGCATGTTTGCACACTGTGGCGCTGTGTGCAAGCATACACAGATCATTAAAAAAATAAAATTCATTTTAAGTATTTCCCACATGGTTTTGGACACATGGTAGATAATTTTGCACATATCTGTGTCTGCTATGCTATTTCTGTCCATTGAACTACACTTTTGCAACCCCTGTTGTGCGTTTAAATTCCCGTACATGGAGTTTTTCCATGCACACTATGGATACCAACATGTGGTCTGAAGGACTGCCTATTCACTTGCTGGATCACTCTACCTCCCTCATTTCCATGCAGTTCAGCTGCTTATAAGGTAATTTGCATGCCTGTGTCCACACTGCCTAGCTCTGTTTACTGGATTGCAAACCTGCTTACTTTCATGTAGGCAGTGTGCCAGGATGCCTCCATGGAAAAAAATCCTTGTAGGCTTTATTAAATTCCCCCTGTTGTCTATAAAATGTATAGTAGTTTGGGTAACATAACCATTTTGATTAAAATCAATCTCCCAAAAAAAGAATAGCTTATTCCATTTACTTATAATTGTTGTTGCTATTTCTTTATAATTGCATGTAAGGGTAACCCCAAACTATTTAATTGATGTACTGTCCCATTTAAATTTGCTATTAGTTTCCATCAAATAATTAAACTTTTTCTAATTAATATGGTATTGTTTTTATTTTGTTCAAACTTTAGACCTGATCTCAGTTTAAAATGTTTTATTATATATATATATATATATATATATATATATATATATATATATATATATATATATATATATTAACAAATATAAACAATATATTAACAAATGTAAAATAAAATAAATAAAATAAAATAATGAAAAATCATTGTTACTTATTGTTAACACTGTATCATCAGCAAGCAATTGAATTTTGGAAGTATATTGATAATTTAGTTTAAATCCTATTATATCCTTGTTTTGTAACTGGTGTTTGCCTCAATAACAAGCAAATAATAAGGTAGACAAAGGGCGACCTTGTTTCTTGCCCTTGCTTATCTTTATTGACCAAGAAATAAAAGGTCCCAATTTAACACATGAGAAGGAATTCTAATAAATATACTTAATAAGATGTATAAAACTACTTGGAAAGCTGCAAACTTGTAATACTTTAGTTAAATAAAATCAGTTTATTGAGTAAAAGGGTTTTTCTTGAAATGTTTTAATTATAGAGTTCTTGTTTATTGTTATTAGCATAAAAAGTAAATAAATTAATTAAATTAAAGCAATTGTTCTTTTGATGTCATTGTGTGCTTGCTTATTTAATATAAAACCAGTTTAGTTTTACTCTAATATAGGCAGCACATTTCTTTTAATCTATTAGCAGTAAAAACTGCAAGAAAAACCCTTCCATTCTCGAGTTTTCACTGTGTGATACCTTAAACCTCCTGTAGTAGAGGCCCATGGGATACATACAAATGTCCCCTTAAAAGGACAGGAAGTGTTTCAGATATATGACTTTGAAATGTCCATGCCTTTTTTACTTTTTAAGTCTTTCTGGTTGCATTCAGACTAATAAAGCCAAACTCCACTAGCAGTGAACATGCATATTTCAGCCTTTTTAATGACCTCATCGGTATAGCATAAGTGGATAGTTAACATTCATTAGAAAACATTCAAAACATTCAAAAAAATTGAAGAGAAAACCATGGGCATTATAAGACCATATTTAAAATCAATAATCAAAGAAAATTCATGCACTTAAGCCTGTGATTACACTGATTATTTTGGATTTTATAAGGCATTTGCCTGTTTCATATGGTCAGGATGGAATAGTTAAATTCTAATGGAGTATATTGGAATATGTCATATGGGACCAGGTTGTTAAAAACTACACTGGCTTGATGGGTAATTTGGAGCTCATGGTTATCAGACTGGAAAGAAGGAAGAAAATATGATGTGGGAAGTATAAGAGTCAACTGAAAGCTAAGCCTCAGCAGAAAAGGAAACATTTTGGAAAAGATGGAGGTGCAACACCTTATGCCGACTTATTGGAGGGAAAGATTCTTGATATTAAATGTGAATTAACTGATAAATAGAAAAATAATGAAACTATTAGTGTGACAGTTATAGACTCGGTAAAAGTTCATCACTGATGTTCTTCTCTACAAAAATTGGCATATATGTAAAATAATCAGATTAGACTGTTACACAGATGTTGATTTTAATATTTAAAACTATAAAAGAAAACATGGAATATAAATGCAAAATGTAGAAGATATAATTTGCTTGAGGTGGAAATGCCACATTTTGTTGATTGTATTAATGTAAAATATACTTGAGAGATGGAATGCAACACGTAGGGTATGATGTTTCAGAAAAAATGTCTTGGAATGTTTTCTTATTAGGTAATGGAGGTAATGAATAGGTCTACTTAAGTTAAAATGTAAAATATCTCATCACATCTCATCCTACTAGATCCAACTTCAACACATCTGACCACTTCCTACTAGATCTCAAATTAACTAAGAAAACTTATATTAAACATTCATTATCAACCATCTTTCAGTGACTACTGCCCTACCAGTTTTTATACCCATCATCCATATCTAAACATGCCCCCAAAGCTCATATCTTTTTTTTAATAGATCACAACATAACATTAAATTCACACTTTCCTTAACAGATGGATCACCAGTTCTGAATTCATCTGATGTTTACACTGCTGCAGAACTACTTACCTTTGTATTCCTTCCTCTTCTGGGCCAAAAAGATCTCCCCTTTTGTATCCCAAGTAGCCAGAGCAGCCATTGGCAAAGTTTTCCTTTCTCAACTTGAATATGGGCTCCTATTTTTTGCCTCTGAGAAAAACATTTCAACACTCCAGACTATCTCTAAAAGTATCTAGCAATTCATTACAAACTTGCCTCTATGTGAACATCACTGTACCACCATAGAAAAAGCCAAATTACTAGATATAAAACAAAGATATAACCTACTTTTAGGATCCCAACTCTACCAACTACTCCAACTTCACACATTTAGTCCCTTAGCTATTAGACTTCATGAAAAAACCTCCTCATACAACCCGAGACACTACTAACAAGGCACAACTATGCTCATTACCCCTATAAATAAATTCCACAGCATTGCACACACTTTCTCTTCTCAGGCACCTACTCTTTGGCAAGCCATCCCTGACAACATTAAGGAAATTAACACTTATTCCAAATTTAGAAAGCTACTCAAAAACATAACTCTCAACTGTTCAGATTTTCGCTTTATATTTTTGATCTGTCCCTTGTAAAATTTGCATTTTTCTAGAAAATCATTTAGGATTGAAGTCACAAAATAATGACAAACCTTTGAATTTAAAACTTTATATCATTCAGAAAATGATGCAAAATCTAATATTCTAACAGCTTTGTAAGTTTGTAAGAACAATATTTAAAATCTGTACATATTTTTGGGCCCTTGTCCTAACATTAATTTTGCCTTTGTACAGATTCTTGTGCTACAAGATTGACAGGTACTCTAAAAGCACTTCTTCATTCAAACAAATGCTCCTACTTCAACACTGGACATATCACCTGACTTGTCTTCTTTGTCTTGTCCTCTCTCAAGATTCATTGCAGCTTAACCCACTTTAGAAACAAATATATATATTGTACATTATACTCCGCTTGATTATATATTGCAATGTGCTTTTTCACTACAATGTATATACAGTTATTTCTATGTAATTAGTCTAAACTAGTGTCTTATGGCTCCGTCCCTCACTGCACCACCTTAGTAAAGGGCACTAACCCTAATTGCAACCCCTTTCCCCAACCATAACCCTACACCTTAACATCATTAAAACCTTCCTGTAACACTACTACACAAGACAGACTCATGACACATAAACATTCACAAACAAACACAAACAACACTTCATCTATCTCCTAGCCTAACCCTTACCCTTACCCTAAAATACACAAGCTCACACACACACACAAAACCCTGTCTTCATGCAACCATGACCCTAACCCAACTCACATAGACACACACACACATGCTCTCACTCCCAACCCCACATACCTGTATCAACATTTCATACCATCAACATATCCACCCACAGCCATCCATACTGTTGACATCAAACCACACCCCTGCATTTGTCGAACAAATGTATGTTTTGTCAAATGCAGGTGAACCATATATACATATACATCCTCGACCTCCATAGGATATTCTTTACATTATAATTATGTTTATTAGCCATTAAACATTCCATAACACTTGATGTTCTCATTTTGAAGCTTTCAGTGTACCCTTTATAATTTATCATTTCCCATCTAAAAACACCATCAGGTCTTATAATAGTATATTCCGTATAAGCCTAGACAGCACATTCGTTAAAGTCCTTCCATCCCATCAAATGCAGTCTGCCCTTGCCATACAGTCATTCTGACTCTTACAGTTTGTCCTACCTTACTGTATAGCAAAAACTGCAAGAAGGACACAGGCTAGAGTCCTCACTGTTCAGTAAGATGCCTCTGGGTTTACCATGTGTTGGTCATCTTGCTCCAGCCGTGGAGGGTTTCCTGATGAATGGTTGGTTGAGTGAAACATTGAAAAAGAGTATATTGGACAAACTGCTCACTGCAAACTTCCAGTGGTGCATTGGAGGCAATGAGTTAGGTTTAGATGAGTAACTAATAACTACACCTGGGAAATGAATATGATAAAAAGTTAAAATGAATTTCTTGACTAGGCACAGTGTTAGCTGTCCTTCATGCATATGTTTTCTTTTTTAAGATTCTGTAAGTTACTTTTCCCAATACATCACACCATGATGCATCTTTTATTTTAAAACTTTTGAAATACGGAAAAATCAAATGGGAAAGGACCAGGACATTGTTAATTTACTCCAGTGGCTCCAGTATGCCTGAGTTATACTTTTCTTTCTTATGCAACTGCCTATGAAAGATAGAAGTTGAGACAGATAAACATAGATAGGTTGAATGATATTGCATTAATTACCTCTTAGCTCAGTTATTTCCTTTGCAACATTTCCTCAAGGTTTTGCATTTATTACTTTATTTTTAAGTGGAGGTTTTTGAAATTTAAATTATTTGGCCACAGATAAGGCCAAATATTAGGACTACATTGCATATTTAAAAATCAAATCATTATTAGTTTTACTTTAAAAAGATTATATATTCATGTCTGTGTTGAAGACTTCATACAAATGCATCCTGAGACAATAATGCTGCAGAATATATATTTATTCATACTCACAGAACTACCATTAATTGATTGTTACTTATCTTAATCAGACTCATAGATGAAAAAAAGTGTATTAAAACAGAATTACATTCAGACAACCAGATATCAATACAAATGTGGAATTCATTAATATACTAAGGATTCTAATTAACAGAATATTTATATCAATGGATAACTCTACAGAGATGACAGGCATAGCCATCTGACTTAATATGTTGAGCAGACGTTCATCCTACCCAAGGAGATAATGATATTAGATTGGTAATGAGGGTTACCAAGAGTAGCAAACTATAAATCCCTGAATTTTTAGCTTAAAGCCTTCAACTGAGTAGTAATGCTGTACCATTATTAGCAAATGCAAACTGTCAGAAAAATGACTCTTACTTGTTAATCATACACATTGCATGTCTTATGTAAATAAAGTGACCTTGTATATGTATATGTATGTCAGATGGAAATGCTTAGTTTTCTAGTTCCTGACTTTCAGCATATCTCAAAAATGACAGGTCCTCAAGAATTGCTCTGGCTGCCCTAATGCATCTCTCAGGAATCTCCTGAATGGGTTTGCTCTACGTATACATTTTTTTCTAACTGGGCAACCCTCACTAGGCAGAATTCCACAATTGTTTGTTTTCATGTTACTGGTATTTTCTATTATTGATTGGACACTGCCGACAGGGACACTCAATAATTCTATACTATGTTCTGTCTTCATTCCAACAGCTAATAACTAATACAGAGGCATCCATCACTGTAACTATTGTATAAATCCATCACATTGTCAGTCTTTGTCTTTCTCACTTACCTTTGATCTGGTCAAGCTCAAGGCCCTTTTCTTATGATTTTCCTCTGTGTGTCATCTCCCTAAAGGAGAGTCAAAGTCTTGCCATTTGAATTATACTGGAGTTTTGTCACCTCCTGTACCAACTGATTTTGTTTTTCTGGCAGTTCATGGTATACGCAGTATTTTTTTGACAGGTGCCATAATTCAAAAGTATAAGTTGTTTCTTCCAGTTTTGTTTCTTCACTATCCAGCTTTCACATATCTATATATGTCATTATTGAAAATAACATTGCATCTTCATTTACAGCGATAAATCTCTAGACTTTGAGAATTTATTTAGATAATTCATGGCCATTCTGTCAGGCATGATTTGTCATTACATTTCTTGACTGCTTGCTGTTTTTTTATTGATTTTTGATTCAAGCCACCTGAAGCTATCAACTTTATTTACTTTGTCACTGTCAAGAGTAAATGTATTGATTTTACCAGTTGTCAAGATTGTTTTAATTCATGCTATACAAATATATTTTGAAACAATGTTGCTTAATCCTAGTAAGTAGGTATTTCATATTGTTTTCACTTTCACATATTAATATGGTATTGTTAGCATAGTGAAGGTTAATTCACTTTAAGTCTTTGTTAAGGTATCAGTTATCTCATTAATGTGGAAACATCAGCATGTGATTTAGATACAAGAAATATCAACTTACTGTTTATCCTTTTGTCCAGTTCCAACTGGTTTTGAAGAGTAATGTCTTTGCACAAAGGGGGACTTTTTTATTCAAAAGAATGGTGTAGCAATGGCACTGCATGTGCCATTTCCTGTGCCAGTCTTATGTTGATTGAATGTAACAGACTATATTTATTGAATTCATTGCTACACAAACAACATGTTTTGTACTATGTACGATTTGTGGATGACATCTTTCTTATATGGCATGGTGATGTTTCCATGTTAATGTTATTGCATGAATATATGGAATCGACCACATCATTTCTTAAATCTGAAATTAAATGCTCCTATGAATCAATAGAGTGTTTCGATATTAAAATATCTAGGACTCCCACAGGGGCTTTTGAAATGCTAGTATTCAGAAATTAATATAGAAATAAATCTTAATTGCATAGGGGTGAAACACATCCAAAACATATGTTTAAGAATATGATGCATGGACAAATGCTGTAAGCCTCAAAATTAACAACTAATGAAAATAATTTTAGTCAGGTGTTGGACAGCTTCTGTGGGGATTTCCTTGACAAGGGATATCCAAAAGAAGACATTCTTAATTATAAATGAATGTTTGTTCAGAGAAAAAAAAGTGTTGCAAATCTTTACTTTGGACCTGTATGTCAGAGTAATATAATGGAGATGTCTAAAGTTGTTAAGTTTTTCTTTGACATATTCAAGGGATATTCAGAATGTAGGTAGAATAACTAAATGGAATTGGAGTATTTTAATGGTGGATGAAAAGATGAGACGCATACCTAGTTTTAGTTATAAAAATAAGAACATTATTAAAATAATATCATGCTTTAAATGTATTAAGACAGTTAATTATCAAGTTCAATAATTATGGGATATTCCTTTCTTTTAACGGCACATTTTGCACACACATTAATAGGAAACAGAATACTTTCATGTAGAACCAGGAAGATGCTATAAGCTGAGATGTCATGCAACTTGCATTATTAGTGATAATCTGATATATTTGGCGAGATGTCATTTATGCAAAGAACATAAAGAATACCAACAATGAACTCAGAAAATGTAAAGCTTTAATAAACTAAATTAAATGAGCACTTTTGTCTTTATAATCAAATAATTCTTCAGAGTGACAGGCAAAATAAGTTAAATTATTTTAAACAATAAAAAACACATTGTTCAAACAACGCTAATCAAAGCTTGTAAACAATTAATGCTAATGAAGACTTGTCATTTATGCTTAGCATACTATGTAGGAAAAACAGACTGCATCTTGAAAGAATAGATATGTTTAAATTTCAGATATCACAATTTATAAAATTAAATCAGCACTGATGCAGTTTAATAACATGTACTGAGGTATTAAGAGTTGCATCGGATTTTTGAAAGAGGGGAGCAGATAAGTACCCTGGTTTAAATAGTGCAGCCACTTTAAAGCCCATTTTAAAAGACCAGAGGCCTTTGACATTAATTACTTGATTTAATTAAATTATTTAATTATATTAGTTACTTATGTTATTAAACTGATGAAGTGATGTCATTAAATGTTAAATTGAGCTACTATTTAAAATGTATAAATCCTTTAAATACAAACTAACTTGATGAAGCAAAAGTGAAAACATATGTATTACTCCTTCATAAATATTTATTTATTATTTATTTATTGCATTTGATTACTGAGAACGTCCACTGGGCCTAAAAGATCCCATTTTCAGTGGAGGCCCAGGAAGAAAAGGTCTGACAAGATCATAGATGCAGAAATATTAAATATTAATTGGTACAAAAGTAGATACAGTGTAACACATAGTGATTACAATAATATATACAGAATATATACATAAAAGCAGGGATTTTGTTGTTTGCCAGATGAATTAATTCTGAAAGGTATGAATAGAGATATATTAATCAGCATTATTGTACCAATATCAACAAGTGATGAAAAATAATTATTATGGAGAAAATATCATCAGTCAGCAGCAGCAAAAAGCAGTTTTGTTATCATACAAGGAGAAGGAGGAGGCTAGGTTACAGAGCAGGTACATAGCAAGTATTGTATGAACATGGTGTCCTGGATTTGGTTTGTTTGATGGATTTTGTTTTGTTGCTGATCTGAACATTAACCTGGTTAATTCTTGTCTTAGTGTATCTACTCATTTCTTTTACTTTGTTTCCTTTTCACCTTTTCCTAATGACTTTTAGGACAGTCAAATATTAACAGCTGGTCACAGTTATGTTTAACATGCCATCTGCCAACTGCTATTTCACCTGCAACATGACAAATAGCAAATCATTAACCACACTAAAAGTAAAGCCTTATTACTCATTCTTCTACTAAACCAATTTAAGATTTTCCAATGTTGCTGTTGTTGTTGTGTCATTTGGCTTTTCCCGGATAGGGGTCGCCACAGTGGAACTCCGGTCCGCTAATGATTGGCAGTAGATTTTTACGTGCTGAGTTTCCAGCTCTGACGCACAACCTTCAACGAAGGTATGCCCATTCACACATGTGTCCACACAGAAGATGCTCTAGCTGAGAATCGAACAGGACGTCTTACTGTGAGACGACAACGCTACCGCAGCACCACCACCGCAATAAGATTTGGGTTGAAATCCATCACAGCCCCCCACACACACACATACCTTGCAATCTCTTAGCAGAAGAAATGTGGACAAAGTCAAAAATAATGGGGAGCAAAAGCCCTAAACAGGGAGACATTTTTAATACTGCTCTTATAAATTTATAACTTTGCTAGAATAAAAGGTTTTGCGTTACCCATGCATTTTCTGAGCATGTGATGTCTGAAACTCAAATGTCTGTTATTATTAAGTGAATTCAATCCTCATTGATTTGCCTGAAAATCACATTTTTTGGAGAGCAGACCAAAAATATGAGGCAAAAATCTGGACATTCTGAAAACATGTGGAGAGTTGACAGATATACCCACACATCCTACAACATTCAGCTCAAACACATCAAATCTTCCATAGCAAAACTAAAATGGTTAATGTTTTCCTCAATATTCTAATAATCAGGAAAATTATTAAAGTGTTTCTTGCATATGCTACTTTTTACCAGTAACTTTTACTGAAAAAAGATTCAAGGAAAATCAGCTAAATTAGATATCCCTTTCTTTTTTTTTCTCAACTGTGTTTTATTGAAAATTTTAACAACAAAACATTAATATATGATAATAGAAATATTATAACACAAATATACATATCTAAAGGAGCAATAATAAACAACTTCTTCCCCTTTCAGCTGGTCCCATTAGGGCTCTCCACAGCGGATCATAGGTGTTCACAGAATGAGTGGCAGTAGAGTTTTATAGTGTCAAGTTGCCAGCCCAGTGCCCAGCCTTCCTAAGACACACATACACACACCACACACACACACACACACACACACACACACACACACACACACACACACACACACACACACACACACACACACACACACACACACACACACACACACACACACACACACGCACATGCACATGCATGCACATGCACCACACAACACACACACACACGCACATACACACAAACGCACACATACACATGCACACCAAGGGCCAATTTAGAATGTCCAACCCACTTGCAGCATGTCTTGGGAATGTGAGAAGGAACCAGAGCACCCAGAGAAAACCCATGTAAACACAAGGAAACATGCAGACTCCTCACAGAAGGCACACCAGCCAAGAATTGAACTGGAGAATCTCCAAGTGTGAGATGACAATGCTAACTGCTGCATCACTATTCTACCATTCAAAATAATTATTTACAATGGTGTCTACTATAAAACATAGTTTTTTAAACAGGAAAATAAATGTGATGAGTAGTTTGTTAATTTTTAAAGTCTGATTATCCTGCAGTTCTTTGAATTTTAACCATATATTATGTGAAGAGGTAATTCTAGATGTTCTTGCCTTGATCTTTATAAGTTCAAGATGACAGACTTCAGTTGCCAAGTGTACAAATTCCTTCATAGTGGGAGTTGTCTGATTTTTCCAGTTCTTGGTGATAACTTTACTTGCTAATGTTAAGACACTCCATATAATATGGTATTTTATTTTTGTGATACAAGTGGGAATAGGTATATTAAATGAAATAAGAGATTTGGTCAGCATAAATTTATCATTAAAAACAGACTGTAAGAGAGAATTCATATTATCCCAATGTGTTTTAAGTTTTATACAACTGTAAAATGAATGCTGTGAGTCAGCTTTAACATTTAGTTTACATCTCCAGCATCCTATGTCTTTATTATGCATCAATTCAACTTTGTGGTATGAGAAAGGTTCTATGTAAGAACTTCCAAGAGAATATCCTCCACTTTTTAATTTTTCCAAATTTTGGGGGTTTCTGATACCATGATGGGAATAGACCCCATCCCTTAGTCAAAGTATGATTAAAGTTCATGAAATTAGTATTGTTTCACTCTTTGATGTCAGCCAAAAGTGCCCTTTGCAGCATCCGCAATGTGCCCAGTAATGACTCCTTCTGTAGTTTGTACAGCATTACATATATTGGTAGCATATCTAAATATGCTTGTAGACACTTTTTTATAAGACCCATTGCTCCTACTACTATTGTAACTATCTGGGTATCCTTCTTTCACATTGCTCTTGTTTCTGCTTGCATATCCTGATATTTTATAACTTTGTGTCTCTCTGTACACAGGACACTGTAGTCACTGGGTGTGGCAATTTCAATGATCAGTGCTACTCTTGTCTTCTTTTCCTGGACTACTATATCTGTTTTTCTAGCATCTGTCTTTTGAATTGTTGGTAATAGATAATCCCATGTAATCTAAACTTCATTTTCTATGATGATTTGTGGCTCATGTTTTCATTGTTTTTCAGCCATTTCAATACCATAATGTTTGCACAATCCCCAGTGCAACAATCTTTCTACATTATTATGCATTTCGGTATACAGTCCTTCTGTCATTGGTATGTCACAACCAGCAATGAGGTGTGTGGCTGTTTCCATTTCGATTTTATAAAACCTACATTTATCTGTTCAATGGACTTTGTAAACCAGCGTGTATGTGGCCCACTATCTTGAGCTGCCAGTATTAACCCTTCATCTCTTGGTTTGAATTCACCTCTCCTTAACCATTCCTGCATTCGTTCCTGATCAACATGAGGTTCTTCCAGAAGTTTTCTATACTTGCAACTACATTTATGCATTGTCCACATTTCTTGCCTTTTTATCTGGTCCTTCACCTTATATTCTTTCTTTTGTTTTTTGGCACATTCAGTTACTGCCTGATTTTTATCTACTTCTGGTTTGATTTCCATTCCTGCTTGATACCGATATGCTCTGCTAGGTTAAGCAGAGAAGTCATCTTAGATTTATTCTCCTCATGTTTCAGAATTTTCACAACATTTGGGTCTTGTGAGGTCAGCAAATATGTGTGGAGTCCCATGATTGCAGATCTATACATGTAATCAATTTCAAGGAGGCCCATCCCTCCTTCAGAACGGGGACTATATAATCTTGGTATGCAGTGATTTTTATAGATCATTTGGTGAGCATGAAGCATCCTTCTAATTTGAATATCTAATGTATCCAACACGTTTTGGAGCCAATCAGTCACTCCAAAACTGTAAGTTAGGACAGGAAGAGCAAATTGGTTTATAGCTTGGATTTTATTCCTAGACGTCAGTGCTGTTTTCAGGATTAATTTAAGTCTTCTGAAGTATTGTTTACTAAGTTTTATTCACATTTGTTCATGTTTTATTGCTGATCCTTCATCAGTTCCCAAGTATTTATACACTCCCTCTTGCTCAAGTTCTTTCATATCACATTCTTGTCCCAAACTGATGTTTTCCTAGTGCTGCAGTTTTCCTGCTTTAAAGGTTGCCTTTGCACATTTATCAAGACCAAATGGCATTCTAATATCATCTGAAAAAGTTTTAATAACCTGCAGCTTTGCTTTCAGTTCCTCATCTGATGAGCTATACAGTTTTAAATCATCAACAAATAGAAGATGAGAAGTCTTTAGACTTTGATGTTTTCTAGGAGCCAAATTGTAGCCATGGCCTAAGCTGTTAAGGAGACAGCTTAATGGGTTAAGGGCAAGGCATAATCGCAACAGTGACAGAGAGTCACCCTGGAATATCCCCCTTTGAATTTTTATCCCTTGGATAATAATTTGTACTTTATCATGGTTTATCATGGTTTAATTGCAAAGTGGTTTGCCATTGTTTCACCTTAGTGATGAAGTGGTTTGTTTTGAAGATTGGAGTGTTATTTTTTATCATCTTGTCTTTGAGGGTTATTATTAGCAAGTCTAAAATAATCCCAGTAGCTTTCTATGTCAATTAGTATTGATTGCTTATGTACCTTATATAATTTATTTATAAGTCCCTTTCCAATTATATTCTGATGCATTAGAATAATGAGTAAATCAATGAATGTGGAAAAAGAATTTCAAATTATTGGTTGCATTAGATTAATCTTATGTTCAACTGTCTTCTTTTTCTTTTGGCTGTTGCCATTAGGGGTCACCACAGCGTATCATCTGTTTCCATTTATTCCTGTCCTCTGCATCTTGCTCTGTCACACCAACCACCTGCATGTCCTCTCTGACCACATCCATAAACCTTATCTTAGGCCTTCCTCTTTTCCTCTTACCTGGCAGCTTCATCCTTAGCATCCTTTTCCCAATATACCCAGCATCCCTCATCAGCACATGTCCAAACCAATGCAATCTCACCTCTAATTGCCTACAGATTTGAATTACTAACCACATATTTGCTTAACTCAAACTTATTAATAATATGGTCAACATTTTGTAACTTCCCATTGTTTAGTAATTGATACCAGTATGGCGGTTTTTGGCTTTAAATTTAGTCATTGTTGTTAAATTAAATGTATTAATACTATTTTGAGTATAAACAATTGGAAATACAGAGAAAATCAATGCTTTATATTCAAGGTTCCTGAAAATGACATTTTTAAAGGAGGCTATTATTGTGTTAATATAATAAAAGTTAACTGGTTTGTTTTTGTTTTCTATAAAATAGTCTTTTACTAATGAATAGCATTTAATAGTAGCTATTTTTGTATAATATGATTTTGTTAAATTATTGATTTACACCAAATACCTCCCTGAATATATTTCCATTT
This sequence comes from Protopterus annectens, assembly GCF_019279795.1. Taxonomy (NCBI): domain Eukaryota; kingdom Metazoa; phylum Chordata; order Ceratodontiformes; family Protopteridae; genus Protopterus; species Protopterus annectens. Next base: position 454,497,883 of record NC_056743.1, read on the forward strand.
GGCATTATAATTATTTAAGCAAGAATTTATTGTCTTAACAATTGAGGATAAGGAATATAATTCTAAATTTGGAAGGCCAATACCACATGATGTCCAGTGTCTAATGTGATGGTTTAAAGCTAATGTAGGCTTGTAATGAAACATATCAGAAACAAAGAATTATACTCTCTTATATTTTTTTGGGAAGTGGGAGGGATAAATATTGTATTATATTTAGAATTTTAGGAAGGATGTTTGTCTTTTTGGCTTTATCCGGTTAGGGGTCGCCACAGTGGAACTCCAGTCCACTAATGATTGGCAGTAAATTTTGATGGTGCCGAGTTGCCAGCCCAAAGCCCAACCTTCAGCGAAGGCATGCCCATTCACGCATGTCTTTCGGAGGCCATTTGACCGTGGGGAGGACATGCAGACTCCACACAGAAGGCACTCCAGCTGAGAATCGAACAGAAGAACCTCTTGCTGTGAGGCAACAATGCTACCGCTGTACTACCACGGTATACATCAATTTTGGGAAGGATAATCATTTTAATTAAGGAGAGTCTCTCTTCCATAGTGAAAAAATATTCCATTTATTAAGAGTTTGTTTTATGGAATTTAAGTTATTATTATAATTAAAGATTGTTATATCTTTAATATTATCAGAAAATATTATCCCTATGTGTTTTTACAATATTTCCCAATATATTATGCAATTTCTTATATATTTTATTACTATTATAATTAACAGGTAGTATTTTAGTCTTATTCTCATTAAAACTGAGTCTTGATTTCATCTGGAATAATTATATTGTTTGGAATACTGCAATAAAAGAAGAATTGCAATCAAAGTTAATAGGATGATATCTGCAAATAATTGTGTTTTGGGGATTAAATCATTATTTATTAGTATACCTTTGATGTTTTTATTTGATCTTATAGAATTTACAAAAGGTTCCATAACTAGACAAAAAGAGGCAAGGGACAACCCTGTTTAGCACCTTTAGTAATCATGATTGATTGGGAAGTATATGAAAAATTAATGGATACAAAGGAGGTTTCATAGAAAATTTTGATTCATTGTAAGGAATTGTCTGAAAAAATTACATTCCTGGGTGACACCAAAGAGTAGGAGGTTTGCTTTGGAATAATTCCTAAAAATTCCAGGTTTACCTGGTATCTTGTGTTTTATTTTTACTTCCAATAAGACTACTTTGTGGTCTTACCTGACCAGTGAGGACATTCCACTTGTGGGGGTGCAACATTCCACAATTTAAATTTCTCCAATTTTGGTGTGTATTAAGTCAAGGATGTTGTATAGCTGATCATGTTGGCAATGTCCAGTAATCTTTATTCCTGTAAGTTTGAGGTTCTGCACAAGTCCTAGTGTATAGTCACACATGTTATACAATATATACTCGAAAAAATAAGCCAAACAAGAAAAGAAAGAAAATACAGTTTCTGAATACAGTTCTAAAATTATCATTAGAAAAAAATTAATAAGCTATATACAATAAAACTAATAAACTATATACAATTATTTACAAATAAATAATGCAATAATTGTATACATGTTATACTTTCAGTTACACTGTTAGAGAGCCTGAACAAACATAAGACTAAGTATATCATCTTTTGCACCTTTCAAAAGTTTCCACTTTCCCATTTGGCACATTTATACCTCTCTCACTCCTCCTACTTTCTTCTCTTAGCCCATCCTGGAATGGTATGCCTTCCATGTAAGTGTGTTGAGAACTGTGGACACTGAACTGTATAGCAAAGATTGTGTTTCATTCCCTGTTTACCATTGTTTATATCCAGCTAATGATTTACCAGCTATGTTGATTATTTATGAGTTTGTTGTTATTTCTGCAATTAATCGACATATGCTTTACCTGTAAAACAGATAAATTGCTAAATTACATCTATTGTTCCTATCAGGTATCATCCATGTTTGCAGGGATCAATATAGAACATACTTGTTTAATTACTGTATGATATACTAATACAAGCTGTGTCTGTCTGCTCAGGTGAAATGCCCAGTGCCTCTCCCTTCTTCCATTGCACTCAGCCCAGTCCCCTGTATTATTGTAATAGTGAACCTTTCAAATACTTGGTATATTGTAGTCAGTGGAGCCCAATTTACCTTGCACACTAGCGTTGCCTCACAGCAAGAGGTTCTCCTGTTCGATTCTTGGCTGGAGTGCATTCTGTGTGGAGTCTGCATGTCCTCCCTGTGGTCAAGTGGCCTCCTAAAGACATGTGTGAATGGGCATGCCTTCGCTGAAGGTTGTGTGTTGGGCTGGCAACACAGCACCATAAAAATCGACTGCCAGTCATTAGTGGTCCGGAGTTCCGCTGTGGCGACCCCTAACCGGGGAAAGCCGAAAAGACAAACAACAGCAAACAACAACTAATGAGTGTCGAGTAGCTTATACATTTATCATTGAATTGCCTTGCTAAAACATATGTAACTACTCGCACTCTAACGTATTCTGAACCAAGTTGTACTGTTCCCATTGAAATCCCTGGTCAAAATAACCTAAGTGCAGTTCGATACCTTTTCTGTAGTTAGCCTTGTATCTGGACCAGCCTAGGACAGCCTACTGTGATTTCTACTTATAACTGCAGTGTTTTTAACCTTCCTGCCACATTGAGTTTATACCTGTTCCATTTTACTTCTAGCATTTCTTTTTTAATCATTCTGTTCTCATTCCTGTTGCTGTCTAATCTCTATTCAAGACATAAAGACCACTGCCCAGCTTGCTCATCCATACCTGCCCACCCACTGAGGCCAGAGATGAGTTGTCTGACCTAGAGCAAGGCCTTTTAAATAACATGGTTCTCAGGCAACTTATACCAGAAACACTGAATGTATGTTCCACATTTTGTAACAGCACATCTAAATTAGTTTTATTAAATCAAAATAGCAGGACTGAGCGAAAACAAGTGTAACACTTAAAGTTCAAAGTACTTTATTATCAATAATTAATAAGATAAGCGCTTTCGCTGTGTAGCTTCATCAGATCTTACATTCATTCTAAGATTCCACATCTTATATATACACAGGTTTTAAACAATTAATCAATCAAGTAAGTTAATTGGTATGATTATTTAAAGAAGCAGGCAGACATCAAAGACCTAGCTTAATATACAAATCTAATAAAGATAAAATCATTTAAAAACAATCTCATAAATAAGGTATACATAAAAAACATATATATAAAAAAATTATATATAAAAAATGTATATCAGTTAGTACATATATATTTTATAATTTAAAATTAGATATTAGTGTGAGAAAGATTCTATAGACAAGTATGCTTAATGTCTAACATATAAGATTTCATATATATGTATGTATAAATTAATATAGTGTCTTATAAAATAAAATGAACACACTACATCTGGTAACCAAATCTATGACATAATGACATAGTACTGATATAGAAGACAATTAGTTTGCAGAGAGATGGAATGCCTATTTCTAGGAGGTTTATCTAATGTTTCTACGCTGTCTTAATTTTGGCTTGATGGAGGCCCTATCATTGAGGCCTAGTCCTTTATCTGATCTTAGTAGAATTATCCATTCGGTTTCCTTACTCTCTGTATATATCTTAATGTCACCCCCTCTAGAGTTGGGAGTAATTACTTCAAGTGCCTTAAACAAAAGTCTATGTGTGTCGTCATTCAATGCTACATGCTTGGCAAGAGCATTATGTGGTGTACTTTTCCTTATGTGATATACATGTTCCCTTATCCTATCCCTCAGTGGTCGTTTTGTTTCACCAGCATAGAAGGATGAACATAATTGACAAACAGCTAGGTATATCACATGAGAAGTCATGCAGTTAGCTTCAGCTCTTATATTAAAAACTTTCTGTTGATCAGGATGAAAAAATTCTGTCTTACTGTCTATGTAACAACAGAAATGACAGCGACCACAGCGTCTTGTGCATCCATTCTGTATAGATTTCCTATCAAATTTAGGATGGCATAGCATTCTTTTTAAGTTGTGTTTATTCTTAAAAATAAACCTCAGTGTTTCTCCTACTATCTGTTTAATTTCTTCATCTATCTGCAATATACCCCAGTGTTTGCCTATAATCTGCTTAATCTCCATATGATCAGATGAAAAAAAGGTGGAGAACTGAGTGAAAGATTCACTCATATTTTGTTTCTCACTATAGCTAGCACTGTTGGATCCAAAGTATGGCATAGTTGAAGTAGAGCATAGATTGTACACTTCGTCTGTCTTAGAATGTATTTCTTCGGCTTTATATTCTCTGTGTAATAGTCTATATTTCAAATCATTTATCTCAGTGTGAAATCCCTCTTCCATTGGATTCAGTCTGGAAGCTCTAATAGCTTGTCCTTTCACAATATTTCTAAAGACAAAAGGAGGGTGCATACTGGATCTTAGAAGTAATGAGTTAACGATAACATGTTTTACGATGAACTCCAGTGTTAATTAAATTATTATGTAGCCTCTCTATATATAAGTCTAGAAACTCAATTCTATCCTCTGAAAACTTCATGGTAAACTTAAGACATGGTATTAAATTGTTCATGATTAGGTATGTGGATTCAAGTTGTTGGGATGTCCCTTTCCAAAGAATAAAGACATCATCCACAAAACGTCTGCAAAATATCACATGTTTCTTAAAGAAATTTTGTAGAAATAGTGTATGTTCTTCCCAATGTGCAAGAAACATATTGGCATAGCTATTGGCACCTGATGTGCCCATGGCTATGCCATCTTTCTGTCTATACAAGTGTTTTACGCAATATGACTGACATCGAATTGGACTACATCCCAAGAGGTGAAGACCGAGGGAGTGAGGTAATGTGACCAAGAGGTGAAGACTGTGGGAGTGAGGTATTGCAACTCAGATTTAAACAACACCTCAATGAAGTTACTAACGCTTCATGCTTCTTTGAGAATGTGACTGCTACTGATGACGTGAATGAAGTTGCAGTTGACTCGGAAAGGCTGCATATACTACTAGAGGGGATTGAAAAGGATTTCATGAAGCTGAAACGCCTGCAAACACAGAGAATACATTTTCAGTTTTGCCTCGATCAAAACATCATCCCAAGAGGTTTAAGGGTTTTTACGATGCCTAGCCAGGGCAAGGATTACCCCGAATTGTTAGCGAAATGGCAGAGACTTAATATAGAGGTGAGTCGGAATTATCTTAGACTGTTAATTGACTTTTTTATACCAGAAGAAAGTAAATTGATAGAAAGCATAAATGCGAAGCAACAAATTTTATATAGAGACTTTGCTGATGTTCTGGTCCAACCATTATTGGAGAACTTACTGGACTATGTCTTAGCATTTGAAAGAAAGCTACTACAACAAAAAAGAAATAAAGCTAAAAGAGACATTAATGATTTTAGACAAAGCCATATCTTTACGTGGCCCAGACCAGGACATGGACAGAATGAACGTAATGCAATGGTGAACAATGATAATGCTATGAATAGTTCACAATATGTAAATAAAAGAAATGTAGAGAATGTTACCTTATGTGACAACATTAGTAATGAAGTTAAGAAGAATATGTGTACTTTAAATGTTCCAAATAATAATGCTGGGAATAGTAATATGTCGACTTTAAATGTTCAGAGCACATCTTCTGCTGATGAGATTACAGAATTAAATGATGATGTTTGTATAGAGAATGTAGCAATCGATGTAACTGATAAACCCCACTGTAAAGATTCAATAGATGTTATACACATCATACACCCCAGTGTGAACTTAGACACTAATTTATATCCTAATGTTCACATAATTAAAGGCAAGACACCTCATATGAATCGAGACTCTGAGGCTGTGGTGAGACCAAAGGTTAAACCTACAGATAAATCTAGCAATAAAACAAATGCTGAATTGTTTTTTCCTCTACCGATACGCATGGACAAAGGCCCACAGAGGTCGAGGTCTATGAGTCGTGGGAGGCAGAAGAGGAAATTTTCAGGAGACATTCCATCCAACCAAACTCTAAAGAAAATGTGGACGCACAAGAGTTAGTGCACAATATATCAAGTAAGACACTAACTTATGAAGATATTCAATTGTTAAGCAAGGGTCTAAACTTTATTCCAAGAAGTTACAGTAAACTAACAGACACAGTTACTGACTTGAAAATATTTTGCAGAAATGTTATGTTAAAATTGTTATATAAAACCCAAACTAGCAATACTTCTAGAACAGAAGCATTTAAGAGACTAAGTGATTTCGTGCCAACCCATCACCCACTCGTTGAGGCATATTTGAAGTTAACTGAAGATGAGTTACATGTATACTATGCAGATAGAGTAGAGCAAAAAAGATGTAAAAGGAGAGACAATTTAACTTATAAAGAAAGAGTAAGTCTAAAACAATTACAAGAAGACCCTACTATAGTTATTAGACCAGCTGACAAAGGAGGCAGCATTGTTGTTATGGATATGCAAAATTATATCGGAGCAATGACAGAATTGATGCAGGACAAATTCTATGATTTAATAACAAAAGACGATGTTATAGAAACTATAAGATATGTGAAGAATACGCTAGAGGATATTTTCAAAAGTAAACTGATTGACAAGGAATTCTTTGACTATCTTAATATTTTAACACCTACTATACCAGTTATTCAAGGACAGCCAAAAATATACAAGGACAATAAGAACCCACCCATGAGACCAATAGTTTCTGGACGAGGTTGGGTTACAGAACATTTATCAGTATTTGTAGAAAAACATCTGAGGGCTGTACTAAATAAAAATAAAATAGTACTAAAAGACACTAAACAATTCCTTACAGAATTTTATGATTGTATCCAACACAAAACAATCAGTAAAGACTATTTATTTGTCACATTTGACATACAGTCACTGTTCACAGTGATTCCCAATGAATTGGGCTTGAATTATACATTACAGTACTTGAAAAATCATAGTGACTATACAAATGTACTTATTGACTTAATAGTTCACTTTTTGGAATTAGTCTTAGAAAATAATGTCTTTATGTTCAAGGATAACTTCTATAGACAGAAAGATGGCATAGCCATGGGCACATCAGGTGCCAATAGCTATGCCAATATGTTTCTCGCACATTGGGAAGAACATACACTATTTCTACAAAATTTCTTTGAGAAACGTGATATTTTACAGACGTTTTGTGGATGATGTCTTTATTCTTTGGAAAGGGACATCCCAACAACTTGAATCCACATACCTAATCATGAACAATTTAATACCATGTCTTAAGTTTACCATGAAGTTTTCAGAGGATAGAATTGAGTTTCTAGACTTATATATAGAGAGGCTACATAATAATTTAATTAACACTGGAGTTCATTGTAAAACATGTTATGTTAACTCATTGCTTCTAAGATCCAGTATGCACCCTCCTTTTGTCTTTAGAAATATTGTAAAAGGACAAGCTATTAGAGCTTCCAGACTGAATCCAATGGAAGAGGGATTTCACACTGAGATAAATGATTTGAAATATAGACTATTACACAGAGAATATAAAGCCGAAGAAATACATTCTAAGACAGACGAAGTGTACAATCTATGCTCTACTTCAACTATGCCATACTTTGGATCCAACAGTGCTAGCTATAGTGAGAAACAAAATATGAGTGAATCTTTCACTCAGTTCTCCACCTTTTTTTCATCTGATCATATGGAGATTAAGCAGATTATAGGCAAACACTGGGGTATATTGCAGATAGATGAAGAAATTAAACAGATAGTAGGAGAAACACTGAGGTTTATTTTTAAGAATAAACACAACTTAAAAAGAATGCTATGCCATCCTAAATTTGATAGGAAATCTATACAGAATGGATGCACAAGACGCTGTGGTCGCTGTCATTTCTGTTGTTACATAGACAGTAAGACAGAATTTTTTCATCCTGATCAACAGAAAGTTTTTAATATAAGAGCTGAAGCTAACTGCATGACTTCTCATGTGATATACCTAGCTGTTTGTCAATTATGTTCATCCTTCTATGTTGGTAAAACAAATCGACCACTGAGGGATAGGATAAGGGAACATGTATATCACATAAGGAAAGGTACACTACATAATGCTCTTGCCAAGCATGTAGCATTGAATGATGACACACATAGATTTTTTGTTTAAGGCACTTGAAGTAATTACTCCCACCTCTAGAGGGGGTGACATTAAGATATATACAGAGTAAGGAAACCGAATGGATAATTCTACTAAGATCAGATAAAGGACTAGGCCTCAATGATAGGGCCTCCATCAAGCCAAAATTAAGACAGCGTAGAAACATTAGATAAACCTCCTTGAAATAGGCATTCCATCTCTCTGCAAACTAATTGTCTTCTATATCACTACTATGTCATTATGTCATAGATTTGGTTACCACATGTAGTGTGTTCATTTTATTTTATAAGACACTATATTAATTTATACATACATAGATATGAAATCTTATATGTTAGACATTAAGCATACTTGTCTATAGAATCTTTCTCACACTAATATCCATTTTTAAATTATAAAATATATATGTACTAACTGATATACATTTTTATATATAATTTTTTTATATATACGTTTTTTATCTATACCTTATTTATGAGATTGTTTTTAAATGATTTTATCTTTATTAGATTTGTATATTAAGCTAGGTCTTTGATGTTTGCCTGCTTCTTTAAATAATCATACCAATTAACTTACTTGATTGATTAATTGTTTAAAACCTGTGTATATATAAGATGTGGAATCTTAGAATGAATGTAAGATCTAATGAAGCTACACAGCAAAAGCGCTTATCTTATTAATTATTGATAATAAAGTACTTTGAACTTTAAGTGTTACACTTGTTTTCGCTCAGTCCTGCTATTTTGATTTACTACAACTTTGATTTATACTGCTTGTACGAGCGTTTACCAGCATAGCAGCAGCCTGTATTACTTGTTTTATAAATTAGTTTTATGTTTAATTGTAGTAGTGGAATATCACAGTACTTTACTGACTATGTTAACAGAAGTATAATAGGAGAAGCACTAGCTTAGCATTTTCCTGTTAAGGACGGCATAACAGGATTCCACAGACTTTGGTTTTCTCTTATTTTCCTTTTCTTGCCCCTGTTAATTTCCAACCCTTTCCTTTAAAATCAAATGCCACTTAGCTGTTTTAACTTCCGTTTACCGTGGCTTCCTCTTTTTCTCTCATACATTCGCTTTACTAGCTATTCTGTGTACTCTATGCAATTCCTTTTTGTTTAATTACTTGTAGCACTGATGGAATTGCTCAACATAGTAGTCCTATTTTCCCTACACTATAACTACTTCCATTTGAAACGGTTTGTAGAGAAATCCATTCTCACAGCCCTTTGCATGCTGACAGCCACCACTGTGGACATTCACATCTTCAAATATATGGAGTGAACAAGCTTACTGATAGTCTTTGTTGGTCTCCACCACTCACAAACTCTCACAGGCCAGGTGCACACACAGTACTTGTGAATGATATGTTTTATGTTTATTCCCGTCACTCTATGTTTTATGTTTATTCCCGTCACTCTATGTTTTATGTTTATTCCCGTCACTCCCATTATCCTTTGCATCATTCACAAGTTTCCACTTTACCATTTGGCACCATTCTGCCTGTCTCTCCTCCTACTTTCTTCTCTTAGCCCATCCTGGAATACTATGACTTCCATGTAAGTGTGTTGAGAATTGTGGGCACCGAACTGTATAGCAACAATTGTGTTTCATTCCCTGTTTGTCATTGTTTAAATCCAGCTAATGATTTACCAGCTACGTTGATTATTTATGAGTTACTTTTGAGATTATTTATGAGTTTGCTGTTACTCCTGAAATTAATCAACATTTGCTTTACCTGTACACGAATGTCAACTAATGTGTTTTGCCAGTGTAATTTGTATCAGCAGTTAAGTGTAACAAGGGTAAACTGCCAAATTTGACCTATTATTCCTATCAGGTATAATCCATGTTCACAGGGAGCAATATAGAACATATATTTATTTAATTACTGTATGATATACTGGTACAAGTTGTGGCTCTGCGCTCAGGTGAAACTCCCAGTGTTTCTCCCATCTTCCACTGTACTCAGCCCAGTCCTTTGTCTTATTGTAATAATGAATCTTTTAAATACTTGGTATATTGTAGTCACTGGTACCTGATTCACCTGGCATGCTAACGAGTGTCAAGTAGCTTATCCCTTCACCATTGAATTCCCTTGCATACTGTAACTACCTGCACTCTAACGTATGCTGAATCAGCTTATCCTGTTCAAATTGAAATCCCTGGTCAGAATAATCTAAGTGCAGTTAGATAACCTTCCCTCTAGTTAGTCTTGTCTCCAGGCCAGCCTAGGACATCCTACTATTATTTCTGGTGATTTTTACTTATAACTGCAGTGTTTATATCAATATTTTGTCTATATCTCCTTTACTCCTCACTCCTTTAGCTAAAACAAGTATCGCCCACTTCCACCTTATCTCCTCACTTCTATATGCTTCTACTATCTATACTCACCTTTCAAAAAGCAATCTCTCTAAACTGGTTAAATCTTATAATAGCATTGCTAGATTTGCCACTGGACGACCATTTAGAACACACCATTGCCAGAATCTATCTCAACTAGGCTGGCTTGAATTTCAAAATCTAGTTGAGTTTAACCAAATTACATTGGCCCACAAAATACTTTACCAACCAAAGAAGACCCCAAGTCTATCTACCCTTATTACTCCCTACCTGAATCTTAACTCCCTGCGCTCCTCAAATAAACTACTTATCTCCTCCACAAATCCAACAACAGAGCAGGCGATGCTCTCTTCCCTAATGTAGTTGGGAAAAATGGAACCTTCTTCCTCCTGATCTTACCTCTATTTCCTCTCTAACTAACTTCAAACCAAAACTTAAAATATACCTAAAACAACACTGGCTTTGCCCTAGTTGTAATCCTGACTAACTTCTGCCTTAAGCAATTTATGATATACCCACTTTTTTTCTTTTATCCTTCAACTTCAGACTTCTATGTCAGTGAAATCCTTAGTAAACTCAGTCTTTCGAATTTTATTAGATAGTTAGATTTCTCAAAGTTTACTCTTGCTGATATTTTTCCTCACAATATATGAACAAAGGTATTTTCTATAATATTATTACTCCTAGTTCTTCTTTTTACTCTTTCTTTCTTTTTCTTTTCCTTGCTTTCTACTTATTCAAGGTTTGAAAAATGTTAAAAAAGATTTCTCTTATTTCTTGTCAATGTTATGCTTAGATGTTTAAGTTAGTATTAACACATTGTACAAATTGGAGCTTATCTCCCCGGGCCTCTACTGAAAATGGATATGCATCCAGTTGGACTAGCCCGGTTAACAAATGTAAAATAAAATAAAATAAATAAAAAATATCTGTTCCATTTTACTTCTAGCAGTTATTTTCTAATCATTCTGTTCTCATTCCTGTTGCTGTCTAATCTTTATTCAAGACGTAAAGACCACTGCCCAGCTCATTCATCTGTACCTGCCCACCCACTGATGCCAGTGATAAGTTGTCTGACCCAAAGTAAGACTTTTTACATAACTTGGTTCGTGGGCGACTTTTACCAGAAACAGTAAATGTATGTTCCACATTTTTAACAGCACATCTAGAATAGTTTTATGTTTGATTGTACTAGCGAACACCTCAGTACCTTACTGACTATGTTAACAGAAGTAGCATAGGTGAAGCACTAGCTTAGTGTTTTTCTGTTAAGGACAGCTTAAAGGGATTTCACAGATGTTGGCTTTCTGTTATCTTCTTCTCCTCACCCCTGTTAATTTCCAACCCTTCCTTTAAAATCAAACACCACTTAGCTGTTTTAACCTCCATTTACCATGGCTTCTCTTCTTCTCTCATACATTCCCTGTACTAGCTATTCTGTGTATGCTATGTAATTCCTTTTTGTTTAATTACTTCTAGCACTGCTGGAATTGTTTGTAGAGTACTCCATTCTTGAAGCTCTCTACATGGTGATACCCTCTACCTCAGACATTCAAATCTCCAAACAAATATATGGAGTAAACTGGCTTACTGATAGTTTTTTTTTTTGTTTCCACCACTTGCAAAATCTTGCAGGTTTGGTGCAGCCTACTCTATTCAACCTTGCTATGCTTGGGCTCACTCTACTCCTCTACACAGGTCTACATTAGATAAATGAAAGTTTATCTTACTGAACGCTAACGAGCGTAAATCCCAGAACTCAAAACCGGAATTGTGAGATCGCAGTACAGTGAAGATGGGAATATTTGCCCATTCCTCACTGTAGTGCGATCTCGGAGTTGGAATATATATTTAACAAGGGGTGTGTGGGGCACAGCCCCCCACAATTTCAGTTTCGAGTTCCGGGATTTTCGATAATGTCAGAGTTCGATAAGATAAACTTTCGTTTATCTAATATAGACCCCCCCTACACTTCCCCCAATTCCCAGCCATCCCCACTACTCCTTAACGTATAACACCTAACCCTTCCTACTCTGTCTAAATCAACCAATTCCTACCACAACACTTTCCAACAATCCCCACTCCACGTACTCTTTTATCTCTATTTGTCTACCACCATTTCTCATTTCTCTCCTGCTAGTCCTGCTGTCTTACCACGACCTAAAATCTACTACAAAGGAACCTTCACTATCAATCATTTCTAATCTGTAACCAAATAACCCTTACTACTACCTCACCTGTGCTTACAGTCTAACTAACCCAGCTCCTCCTTTTATAACTTTCATCCACCTATCTAGTGTCCCCTTCTACTCCATCTTTGTATCTTATTCGATATCACTTCAGGAAATCAACCATCCCTCCCCTTATTCCTTTATTTTGCACCTCCCCCTTACTTCTTCTACAACACTACTACTTTTTAACACTTGTCTCCTCCTAACTGACAGCCAGTCATCTACCCATAGCCACCTCCTGCCTTCTTACCTAATGTCTCTCACATGTATAAACATACTGTTCCTCTCACATTTAACCCTATTTTTCTTTCCACTGTTAAATCATACAGTTTCTGAGTATATTTCCTCTCTCCCTAAACCTACATCTGTCACATGCCTCCAAACTATTCCATCAAATAGCTTCTCCTATGTATCTCTCCTACCGTATTTCCAATAAGTCCAGTACTTTTTCCAAAATGAATAATTCTTCTACTATAGCGCACTACCCAATACCACCACAAGCTATTTTGCACAATTGAAACAAAACAAATACCTTTCTTTTACTCTCCCATATTTACAAATTTACTCTCAGGTGGGGATATTTATCTTAATCCAGGACCCACTTCCTCCCTATCCAACCCATCTAAGTACTATAAATCCTTAAAAATTGTCACAATAAATTTCCAAAGTATTCACAAAAAAATCACTGATTTTCATGCCTGGGTATACCATAATAAACCAGGTATCATTGCTGCCAATGAGACCGGCCTCAAACCTAATATAAAAGACTCCAAAATTTTCCCTCCAGGATTCAGTGCCATAAGGTTAGATAGACTTCACTAAAAAGGAGGTGGTATAGCACTTCTTTTCCCCTAATACCTACAATATAATTCATACTCTAACACTATTCCACACTTCTCCAGTGCAGAAGTTCTCATTTCTTTTTAAAAACTAAAGAACAACAAAAGAATATGTATCATAATTCTGTATATACCTCCCAGCAGTAACATACCTATCCTGGAAGAGATGCTTGCCTGGATCTCTAATACAATTGAAAAAAAGACCATCCTTCTGGGAGACGTTAACATTAACTGGCTAAACTTCTGTTTTAATTTCCCTTCCTCTAACTACAACCTATTTTAATTCACCCACCTAATCACAACTCCAAGGTTCAACAAGAGTAACAGTGAAGGTTCCATCCTAGACTGGATAGTGGTCATTGGCCAAAGTAAAATCTCTACAGCAGGTGCTCTGCCAAATATACTCAGTGACCATCTTCCTGCCTTTATTCATAGAATGGTTCCCACCATACAAAAGGAGCATCATTATAAACAAATACAGAACCTGGCCAACTTCAAACCTCAGGCATTTATCAATATATTAAAAAATAACTTAAACTGGAACATCCAAAAAAAATGTATGTGTAGATGATGCAGTGAATTAGCTTACAAAATTCCTAGAAATCCTAAACAGTCTTGTACCTCCTTGGGTAAAAAGAATGAAACCAACCATGCTCCATGGTTAACCAAGCCAGCTAATGAACTAATGCTAGCTAGAGATAAAACATGGAAACAATGACTAAAAAATAAAAACCCTTTAGATCTCATGAATTTCTGACAATTCCACAATCAGGTTAAACATCAAGTAACTAAAGATAAAAAGGAGTACTACCTAAAACTTCAAACTAATCACAAACAGAACCCCAGAAAATTCTGGACATCAATTACTTCACTCCTAAACCCTAGTACTAAAAACAGTCCATGTCCATAGCCCAATAAAACTCCTTCACAAATAGATAGTCTCTTTAAGTCTCTCTATCAGCAGTATATCAACCATTACTGCTAACTTTCTTCAATCTCACAACAGCTCAACCTCAAACACTTCTAATTACAATGTACAGTTAAATCAATCCTCTTCCACTCAGCCTCATTCCATTGCAACCTCTTACCATTCTTGTGAAGCAACTACTCGGCTCACACCCTCTTTCACCCTTAAAACAGTTCCAACTAATATAAAATGGCTACTTCTCAAACTCAAGCCTACCTCCATTGCAGCTTATAACTTTCCCACAGAATATTTAAAAGTTTAAAATTAGCAGCTGAAGACATTTCCTATCATATTAGCATACTCATCAAAAGATCCATCTTTGAATCCTATGTTCCAATACTCTGGAAAAAGGCATACATTCTACCTCTTCAGACAGGTACACCGATATCTCCAGTGTTCATCCTATAGCCATCCTCACCCCCATCTCTAAGCCCATTGAAAAATGTATTCACATACAACTTCTAAACTTTCTCTTTAATAACCAGATTATATCCCCTACACAGCACGGATTCAGACCAGGTCACAGCACTATGACATCTTTGTTGGACACTGTAAACAAGGCCTGAGACTCAGGCAAATTCGTCTCTTCCCTATTTCTAGACTGGTCAAAAGCTTTTGATACTGTCTCTCATCCACTGCTTCTACCACAACTGTCAAACATTGGTGTACCTCCTTCAGTATTAACTGGTTCTCAAATGACTTATCATAGAGACAACACGCAGTTAATTGGCAAAACTCCCTGTCTTCATATCTTCACAACCCCACCAGTGTTCCTCAAGGCTCCATACTAGGTCCCTTCCTATTTAACATCTTTATTAATAGCCTTCAGTCTTCATCCATTCAGGGCTGTCTCATTCAATATGACTGTACTGTTATCTGTTCTGCTGATTCCATATCTCTATTACAACAATTCACTCAGCACTCTTTCTTCTATTGAAACCTGGTTCTGCAACAATCAACTGGCACTTAATCCACACAAAACCAAACTATTCCTTTTTACTCCAAAGAAGAAAACTCTAAACAATTTCCAGTTCACCATCCAGGCTAAAAACAAAACAATAATCAAAGTCATTACTCACACCAAATTACTAGGAGTAATAACAGATGAACATTTAAAATCTGACTTACACATACAACACAATATTAGCAAGGCACATCAAAAAATAGGCATCCTCTATTGGCACAAACATTTACTTAACTCTTCCTTTCACTTGCTTACTACCCCCTCTCATCTATGGTGCTCCATTACTCACTAACATTCGTTAACATTCAGTCCTGTCTAAAAACTAAGCTTGTGACATGCTACAACAAAATTCCCAAGTTTGCTACAAGTGCTGAATATTCTGCCCACCACTGTACATCTCTAAACTCCCTCACTATCTCACTTGACAGCTGCACATAAAATAATCTATAAACCTTTTCTCTACCCTGGCCTTAATTCATTATTTAGCCACTATCTACCAAAAGATCTCTCAGTTTTGAAAATCAACAACTTTTACTGGTCCACAAACCCAAACTACCTGATGGTGAGTTTCTATAGTCCTAGATTGTAGCTAGAGCTTGCAATGCCCTTCCATTAAAATTTGAACTAAACAAACCGTATCATCCTTCAACATCTCTTTACATGCACACCTCTCCTCATCCTGGAACTGCACATGCACCATGCCCCCAGCCCTTAAGACCTAAAATCCTGTACTTCCTGAATATAGTCTACCTCCTATTCTATCTATCCATCATATTGCTCTGCTTAATTAATCGGTATATATTATGTGTGCAACTCCCCCTTTCAGTGAACGAGTGTTTGCCGAACAATAACCAGTGGAATCTAACTCTCTCATATGGCCATTCCAGCAATTTTTTTCCCTGGGGAAAAAGCAATTGGCCAACCTAAAACCAGAAAAAATTTCAAACCCTTCAAAATGCAAGGCTTCGCCCTTCACACTCCCCACTGTAGGAGGCTGTGTCCTCCACTGCCCCAACTAAATATACCAACTCTTGATATTGCACTACAGTGAGTAAAATGGCAAATTCTCAATAATGGCCATGCGTTATTTTCCCCCTAGCAAAGAATTCACTAAAATGGCCATTTGTGGTAGTTAGATTTTTCTGGTTATCATTCAGTGAAGAGCCATTCACTGAAAGGAGGTTTTGCAGATGTAATATAGACCCTAATTAATCACTATCCCACAAAATACCCTCTTATAACAATGGTTCTTCTTTATCAGTAGTTCATATAATCCTAGCCATTTTTATTATCTTTCTCATATGCTGTAACTTAAGCCTCTAACAATTGTAACAATTTGACATTCGTTCTACATTTTGTCATGTATTCGCTTTATGTAATTGCTAAATACTTCTTTATGTACATGTTTATTGTGGAGCTTTTCTCCCCATGCCTTCACTGAAAATGGGCTCATACTGGCCCAGTGCACTATCCCAGTAAACAAATGCTAATAAATAATAAATAGAGAAATAATAAAATTCAACTTCAAGAAAAAGTCAAAATTTTTAATATAAAAGTATAATACTGGAAAATATATCCTGTTGAAAATTTCAATGCAATAAATAAGCATGTAATAATGAATATGCAATGATGAGCATAAACATATATGCGGGGCTCATTAGAACTAATTAAATTTACTACATGAAATATTTTCACCCAGTAATCTACAGAGTCAGTATCTGTATATTATTTTATGGTATACTTTTTTCTTGCTTTGATATATTTTACAGCCATTTCTTAAAAACGGTCAAAGTTTAAAGCTTGAAGGTTGACCTTTTTTTGACAATGTAAAGTTATAAGCATACAAATAGTTATCAACACAGAAAACACATTAATAAAAAAGCATATCAGTACACCTGGGCCTAGAGCAGTAATCATTGGAGATAGCTGTTTATGTAGCATCTCTGATAGTATTAAGGGAGGTAAAATTCCTTCCCATAAACCTTTCCCAGCAATCTTACAGTCTTGATGCAAACCAGTAAATTATTTGGCTAAAGACATATGTATGATGCAATACTTATTATATTCCTGCAATCCCAGAATCCCAGAGAGGGGTAATATGACCATTTACCAGTACACTAACATGAATGGAGAGAACCATCACACCTCTTCAGATCTGAAAGCCCACTGCAAGTTTTAAAAGGATAAACATATGCATGTGTTCTCTTAATAATTTATTCCTGATACTGAAAGATCTGAACAGTCCTATGCTGAACTACGACAGAAAGATCCTGCTTTACAAAATGGATTGGTGTATCATTCTTTGATAAGGACCCCCCATTACCTCATAACAACAACAACAAAAACAATAAAACAACATCTGGTTCTGTATGCATCAAAATCTTTTTTTTTTTTTCCCTTGTTTTGTGGATTTTGGAAGCATTCTTACTTTCATTGTTTTGGATTAAATATGTTCTCTAATTCCTCTCTAAACATAGAAGAAAGTGAGGCTACTATTCTTGATTACTCTTCATTCTGTTCCCACCATTTTTGTATTCAACTGATCAGTTTCCATTGTGCCTATTGTTTCAACATCAGAGAAACTATGTTCCATTAATAATCATAAAAATCATGTTATTACATTTGTAGCTGTTCATACTTGGTCGGCAAGTGAAAAGATTCTGTAAGTAATGTCCCCCTGACAAGTTATGTGAGTTCTGACTTTAATGGGTCAATGTCTTGTAAAGTAATATCTACAGAACCTTTCATACCTACTTTTGGAAGAGTTGTGTTGAAGGACTATTTTTTTCTTGATAAAGAGGGCTGTTTCAAAGAATTAGAAAGTAAGCTTGTCAAATGTAAAAAGTTACAATATGACAGTGTTTCTTTAAAGACCGTTTATTGAGGAGGGTGCAAAGAAGTTTATATTTTGACAAGAGTCTGTCTAGCGCTACATACTCTTACAACTTTTATTAAGGAATGGGAATATATTAATGAAAGGGCTAGCTTAGAATATTTAAAACTTTTAATAAAGAATTATGAATCTAGCAAAGCACAAATAAAAAAAGGAGCTGGACATAATACATGCTAAACTGTTACTTTTCTAGTTCTGTAATAGATGAAAGAATGGTTACCACTAATAATAAATTAAATAAGGAGGATGAGATAAAAAGGATGAAAAAATAACTTAGAAGCTTGATTGTGATTTTAATAATTATAATTTTAAAGCATTAGGTGAATCAAGTCTTATGACCGAGAGTGGAAAAAAATATTTCAGTTGAATGGCATTTTTCTGAAGAATAAATGTAGTCAATAGTAAATAAAGATTTTTTTAGCACCTCCTCCAGAGTCTTTAAACAACTGAAGTATTCACCAAGATTAGCAGATGCACTGAAGCACTAGAAGGAAATGCCAGTAATTGCTTCTGTTACTTTAAGGAATTGCAGGAGAAAAACATTAAATTCAACAATAAAAAAGCAGATTTTATCAAATAGTGGATTTCAGAGGGATAATCAGCAACAGGAAGGAAAATTAATGTAAGCAGTTCAGGCTCAAAATAAGATCAGGAATGGCAATTACAGCGATCACAAAGACCAAAGGGAAGAAAACAGTAAATGCACCCATTAATTTTAAGAATTTTAATTTATCTAATTAAGTGTTAAATAATGAGGAAGTGGCAATGCTACAAAAAGATCTTACTTTGATTCCTTCCACAAGAGCAGTAGTAATTGATACTACTAATAATAATTTAAAAAACGAATACTAGGAAAATGAATTAGATTTACACTTACAAAAACAAAGGGGGTGACAGCAAAAAATAAATATTAGTAAAACTAAATTTATTTAACCATACTTTACATCCAGTTGTGCAAATCTTTAAGTCAAGTTTTAAACAGACCAGTGAAAAAGCAATTGTATGATCTACAAGAATAAGGAGACCAATACATTAAAAATTATCACAAGAAAATGATTTCTGCCTTATGAAAGCAGACAAAAAGGGTTCAGCAGTAATAATGGGCACTGCTGATTATTTAATAAAAATGGACAAAATGGTAATGGATCCAAGTTTTATAAAAGTGTAAGGAAAAATTTATTATGAAATCTTTTTAGAATGTTGAACAGTTGGTTATACAAATGATTAATGGAAGAACATTTTTCAATTAACAGTTGTAATTATTTTAGAGTACAGGAAACAATTGTTGGCATAATGTTTGGTACATCAAAAAGATATTAATGGTCCACATTTGCTCCCAAGTGTTTCCTCCAAAGATTCTAAGCTTGAGATGATTTTGATGAGTTTTCTTGATTAAGTTTTAAACAAGTTGTTCTTAAGAGTTCATCTTATTTTGAAATTATTAATTTGATTTTAAAAATAAGGACACAAAGGAGAATGTTGATAAACATAATGTTTTAATACCCTGTATGTGATACCATTTTATATTGTTATTCCACAAGTGTTGGGAAATGAATGGATATGTCATATGCTTTTGAAAGAAAATGAGTATTCAGTTAAAGAGATAAAGTTTATTAGTGAATGTATCAAATTTGTATTGCATTGTATTTTTTATTTTAAAGAAAGTTATTTTTCAGCAAATTTGTGCAGTAACTATGGGAGTCACATGGGTCCCTAAGTATGCTAATTTTATCATAACTGTTGGGAAACAGAATATTTACATAAACATACAGGTTATTCATAAGTAAAATATGGTAAATTTATTGATGAATTTTTTAATATGAAGTGGTATGCATTTCTTGATGAGTTTTTTTTTAATATGGACTGGTATGCATCAAGATTGAAAAAAAATTATATTGGACTTAAAACAACTGAGCTTTTTCATTTAGCAGTCCTGAGGACTTTGAGTCAATTACTTTTTTAGATACCAAAGTTTGTTAGAAAGAAAAAACACAGGAAATTAGTGGTGATTAAAATTATTTGAGTAATTAAGTTTTAAATTTTATCAGTATGCATCTGACACACCAGAAGAGCAGTGTAGTTAGAAGCATTTTGGTTTGTTTTTATTGCTTTGAGGATTTTGGAAACATTACTTTTTTCATTACTGTAGAATGCAGTTTGTGTTGTATCTTTAAGAAGCATTTCCAAAGACAGCACATGTATATAAATAGCAAGCATGTGCTAGTTCAGTGCCATTTTGAGAGTGCAGCCAGTGTGTAAACATGTATGAGTGTGATAGCTAGTTGTTAAGTTTATCTAAGTTAATAAGCCTAAATACTGATGCGTTTTTACATAATAAAGATGCTTGAACAGAACCCACAGATGTCCGTCTGTTTTATCCTGACCAGATGAGCGATATGCTGATAGAACCAGGATTCCAGAGACTGCTTTTCAGAGCTGCAAAGCACAGAGTTAACAGTGAAGGTAAACTAAGTGAACAGAGTACAAAAAAGGGCCAGAAATGAACTAAAGGTAATGGAAACTTGCATGAATGATTTATTTTATTAAAAAGATAAAACAAAGGATTACAAGGGCACAGAATGCATTATTAAGCAAATGAGAGGCACAAAAAGTTTATTAATTAAATGAAATGTTTGAAATTAAAACATTTGATAAAATGATTATCAGAAACGCACATAAGGGTTTTGGAATTACCTTGGAATTGCAAAACCAAGCATGTTTAATGTAAAACAAGCATGTTTAGACTAAAATGAACACAATAAAAGTATAATAGGCTTGGAAAGAGATTAAATGAGCAAAACAAATATAACAAAAGGGCAAAAAAGGGCACATTAAGCATAAATAAAGCAAGGCGATTGCATGTGTTTTGGCTTAAATGACTATTTTGCATTGATTGAAGCTATTCAAGGCATGACTAGAGTTATTTGAAATATCTCAAAGTATGTAAAAGTGCTTACAGTGTATGTTTATTACTGTGCATTTATTCCGAAGAGTTTATTTGTGTGCAAAGTGCAACTAGTTTGTAAAGTGCAGTCAAAAATACAGCCATTTTGAAAAGTTTCTTGTGCTGGCTCTGTCTATTCATAGAGTGCTGTGAACTGTTTATTCACAAAGTGCAGTCACTTCAAAATGTTTCTGACTCTGAGCTTCTTCTGCCCAATTTATTCGTGCAGTGAAGTTATTTTGAAATGTTTTTTACATTGATAAGAGGTGGTTTCTTAAATTTTAGTGCTTTCAAGAGTAATCTTGTGACCTGGGGACTTATTTCACAAAGTTCAGTTATTCAGAGGCTTGTTGTGCTATTTGGCATAGTTACAAGTAATGGCATACATTTCTGGCAAATGTATATGCGTGTGTGTTCATGCGTACTTGCAAAAGCCTTCACTGGTATGTGTTAATATGGCAAAGGCATTTTTCAGACCAGGTCCGCTTGTATTTGATCAGAATATTGCAGAGAACTGGAGAATATTTGAACAAGAGTCTTCTTTTTCTTTCGGCTGCTCCTGTTAGGGGTCACCACAGCGGATCATCTGTCTCCATTTCTTCCTGTCCTCTGCATCTTGCTCTGTCACATCAACCACCTACATGTCCTCTCTCACCACAACCATAAACCTTATCTTAGTCCTTCCTCTTTTCCTGTTACCTGGTCGCTTCATCCTTAGCACCTTTTTTCCAGTATACTCTGCATCTCTCCTCAGTACATGTCCAAACCAATGTAATCTTGCCTCTCTGGCTTTGTCTCCAAACCTTCCAACCTAGGCTGACCCTCTAATATATTTATTCCTGATTCTGTCCACCCACGTCACACCCAGTGCAAATCTTAACATCTTCAACTCTGCCACATCCAGCTCTGACTCCTCCCTTTTTGTCAATGCCACTGTCTTCAACACATATAACATAGCTGATCTCACTACCCTCTTGTAGACCTTCCTTTCACTCTTACTGGTACTAGTCTGTCACAAATCACTCCTGACACTCTTCTCCACCCACTCCATCCTGCATGTACTCTCTTCTTCACCTCTCTTCCACACTCACCATTACTCTGAACTGTTGATCCCAAGTATTTAAACTCATCCACCTTTGCCACCTCTACTCCCTGCATCCTCACCATTCCTCTATCCTCCCTCTCATTCACGCACATATCTTCTGTCTTATTCCTGCTGACCTTCATTCCTCTTCTCTCTAGAGCATATCTCCACTTCTCCAGGGTCTCCTCCACCTGTTCCCTACTCTCACTACAGATCACAATGTCATCTGCAAACATCATAGTCCATGAGGATTCTGTCTGATCTCGTCTGTCAACCTGTCCATCACCACTGCAAATAAGAAAGGGCTCAGAGCTGATCCTTGATGTAATCCCACCTTCACCTTAAACGCATCCATCACTCCCACCACAGACCTCACTGCTGTCACACTACCCTCGTACATATCCTGTACCACTCTTACATACTTCTGTGACACTCCTGACTTCCTCATACAATACCACAACTCCTCGCTAGGCACCCTGTCATATGCTTTCTCTAAGTCCACAAAGACACAATGCAACTCCTTCTGACCTTCTCTGTACTTCTCATCAACACTCTCAGAGCGAACTTCACATCTGTAGTGCTCTTTCATGGCATGAAACCATACTGCTGATCACTAATCATCACCTCCCTTCTTAACCTAGCTTCCATTACTCTTTCCCATAACTTCATGCTGTGACTGATCAGTTTAATCCCACTGTAGTTACTACAGCTCTGCGCATCACCCTTATTCTTAAAAATCGATACCAAAACACTTTTTCTCCATTCCTCATGCATCCTCTCACTTTCCAAGATTTCATTAAACAATCTAGTTAAAAAACTCCACTGCCATTTCACCTAAACATCTCCATGCTTCCACAGGTATATCATCTGGACCAACAGCCATTCCGTTCTTCATTCTCTTCATAGCGATCCTTACTTCCTCCTTGCTAATACACTGCACTTCATGATTCATTATACGCACATCATCCAACCTTCTCTCCCTCTCATTCTCTTCATTCATCAGCCCCTCAGAGTACTCTTTCCATCTGCTCAACACACTCTCCTCACTTGTGAGTACGTTTCCCTCATTATCCTTTATCACCCCTATCTGCTGCAATTCTTTACTAGCTCTGTCTCTCTGTCTAGCCAATTGGTACAGGTTCTTTTCTCCCTCCTTAGTGTCCAACCTTTCATACAACTCTTCATGCGCCTTATCCTTAGCATTGGCCACCTCTCTCTTTGCCATGCACCTCATCTCCTTATACTCCTGTCTACTTTCTTCATCTCTCTGACAATCCCACTTCTTCTTCGCCAGCCTCTTTCTCTGTATACTCTCCTGTACTTCCTCATTCCACCACCAGGTCTCCTTGTCCTCCTTCCTCTTTCCAGATGTCACACCAAGCACCTTTCTAGCCATCTCCCTTACCAGCTTTGCTATAGTTACCCAGCTATTCGGTAATTCTTCACTGCCTCCCAGTGCCTGCCTTAACTCTTCGCTGAACTTGACCTCACAATTACCTTTTTTCAGTTTCCACCATTTGATCCTTGGTGCTGCCCTCACACTCTTCCTCCTTTTCATGATCACCAATGTCATCCTATAAACCACCATCCTGTGCTGCCTAACTACACTTTCCCCTGCCACCACTTTACAGTCTCCAATCTCCTTTAGACTGGCCCTTCTACATAAGATATAATCCACCTGTGTGCATCTCCCTCCACTCTTGTATGTCACTCTATGCTCCTCCCTCTTGTTAAAATACGTATTCACCACAGCCATGTCCATCCTTTTCACAAAATCCACTACCATCTGACCTTCTGCATTCCTTTGCTTAACACCATACCTACCCATCACTTCCTTATCCCCATGTTCCCTTCACCAACATGCCCAGTGAAATCTGCTCCAATCACCAGTCTCTCACCCTTGGGTGCAGTCATCACCACTTCATACAACTCACTCCAAAATTTTTCTTTCTCATCCATCGCATACCCAACTTGTGGAGCATATGCACTAACAACATTCATCATCACACCATCAATTTCCAGCTTCATAAACATCACTCTATCCGACACTGTTTTCACCTCCAAAACACTCTTAGCATACTGTTCCTTCAGAATAACCCCTAAGCCATTTCTCCTCCCATCCACACCATGATAAAACAATTTGAACCCACCTCCGATACACCTAGCCTTGCTCCCCTTCCATCTGGTCTCCTGCACACGCAATATACCAACCTTCCTTCTGTCCATCATATCAGCTAGCTCTCTTCCTATACCAGTCATACTGCCAACATTCAAAGTTCCGAACCTCAGTACCACAGTCCTAGCCTTTACCTGGCTTCGGGCATGCCTTCCCCCTCTTCTCCTCCTTCGGCCAACAGTAGCCCAATTTCCGCCAGCACCCTGTTGGCCAACAGTACTGGTGGCAGTCGTTAATATTTGAACAAGAGTATGGTATTTTTATACAAGTAGCTTATTCTGACAAAGATGTATGCACCAGGGCATTCAATTTACTAAACCTAGCTGGGTCAGAGGCCATTGAAAGAGAGTGTTCATTCTGTATACACCAGCAATATATGAAGAAGAAGGAGAAAACTGTCATATTGTTGTACAGGCTGAATCAAGGGAAAACCCTGTGTGTTCAAAACACAAATTCAGGCAAATGTGCAATGCCAAGACAAATGCTACATTAGAGAGGCATTTGTTTTACAAATGAGATCAAAATCCAGGAGAAACTTATATTAACAAATATTAACTTTTACAACTCCTTCTACCACTCCCCCCACCCTAACTACCCAAACCTGTCTCTCAAATTCTTTACTTTTAGGTCATCTTAATATCTGCAGTATAAAGAATAAAATTGCCCATCTCCATGCCCTCCTTGATACTCATTCCTTTCATATCCTCTGCCTCACAGAAACCTTTCTAAAACCTGTAACTAAAGATAATGAAGTAATCACCCCAGGTTACAACATATTGAGTCTCGACCGCACAAAATGTAGGGGTGGGGGAGTAGCACTACTGTATAAATCCACCCTACAGATCTCCTCCATATCTTATAACCCACATCAGGATAGTAAGGCTGAAGTTCTGATCTCCCACCTTCAACTAAACACTTCCAAAGCCCTATATATTATCTGCATCTACCTACCCCCTGGTAATAATATCTCTACAATAGAAGGCATTCTAAGCTGGGTATCACCTTCTTATCCACAATAAACCATTATACTTGGTGATTTTAATACTGACTGGAAATGTGTAAACACAGAGAATCCTTCATCACATATTAATCTTCATGGCTTTAGTCAAACCATTACCATCACCACTAGACTTAACAAACCCAACAACAAAGAGAGTATCCTAGATTGGATACTCATTAATAAATAACAACATATTTACAAGGCAGGAACTCTACCAGATGACTTAAGTGATCATATATTAACTTACATTATAAGACAAAAGAATGATATCCCTAACACCCCTACTTACAAGATCTCTCGAAGCAACAAAGATTTTAACCCTTTATTATTCCAAAATGAACTTAATGCCTGTAATTGGTACCCACTTAAAACTCTCCCTCTTGAGCAGGCAGTTAAATATTTCAACTCTAAATTCTTAACTATACTTGATAAGCATGCTCCTAAATGTTCTATCAGAATGAAGTCCAAACCTGCCCCTGGCTTTCAAAAGAAACTAGGCAACTCATATTGCTTAGGAATAAATCTTGGGCCAAGTGGAGACCATCCAAAAATATCTCAGAGCAACAAACATTTAGACAGCTAAGGAATACCACTAAAAAAGCTGTACTGACAAAAAAACTACTATTGTAAACTACAGCAATCTCACCATAACAGTCTACAAAAATTCTGGTCTAGCATTAATAGACTCCTTCACCCAGGGCACTCCAGTGCACCACCCCCTCTAGGGGCTGATAACAATACCTCCCTTCAAACTGCCAATGCCTTCAATACCTTCTTCACAGACACCATAAAATCTCTAGCCTGCCAACTGTCCACAAACAACTCTAATCTCCAAACCTCTTTACCTAATACTCTCCCAACATTCCAAATACAGCCCATCGTTACCTCGTACATCCAAAAATTTATACATAAACTTAAGCCATGTACCCCCTCTGTAGATCAAATACCATCTGAATACCTGCAAAAAGCAGCCAAAGCAGTGGCTTATCCTGTATCCATCCTTATAAACAGAACCATAAATGAAGGAACCATCCCAAATATCTGGAAAATCTCCCACATTATCCCTCTACATAAAGGCGGAAACTCCAATGAGTATTCCAACTACAGGCCTATATCACTCTTATCACCGTTAGCAAAAGTTATGGAAACATGTATTCACCATCAACTTATTAACCACCTAACCCAACATAATATACTAGCTAAGTGTCAGCATGGCTTCAGGCCATTTCATAGTACCACCACAGCCCTCCTATCTTTCACTGACTATCAATAAAAACCGTAACAACAACTTCCTCTCATCTGCACTCTTTATTGATCTGTCAAAAGCCTTTGACATGGTCAGCCACCCCCTACTCCTAAAAACTCTTGAATCCCTTGCTCTTGACACCAAGGCTGTTCTCTGGTTTAAGTCCTACCTTAACAATAGGCAACAAGCAGTCCTTCGGGAGAATAAACTATCTTCCCACCTGCCAGTCTCCCTTGTAGTCCCTCAGGGCTCCATTCTCGGTCCACTTCTATTCTCAGTATTCATCAACGACCTTTACTTAGCGATCCCTCAAGCTACTTGCATACAATATGCAGATGATTCCATGCTCATATGTTCTGCCAACTCCACATCTGAACTACAATCCCTAACTCAGACAGTATTCAACTAAGTCGAGGCATGGTTCCTAAAACGTTGCCTCCTCTTGAATGCCAAAAAAGA
Organism: Protopterus annectens; assembly: GCF_019279795.1. NCBI lineage: Eukaryota > Metazoa > Chordata > Ceratodontiformes > Protopteridae > Protopterus > Protopterus annectens. The sequence continues at coordinate 454,525,153 of NC_056743.1, forward strand.
CAAGCTCTTACTCTTTACACCTAACAGTAAGTCCCCTCCTATCAATTTATCTATCAAATCAAATAATGGTGCCATTATAACCCCAGACTCTACCACCAAACTATTAGGAGTCTTAATTGACAATAACCTTACATTTGACAATCATATAAATAACACTATAAAAACCGTAAATAGAAAATTGGGCTCCCTATATAGAATAAAACCCTTCTTATCACCAACAGCCAGAACTACAATTGCCCACTCCCATCTAATCTCCACTCTTCGTTATGCTCCCCCTTATATACTAACCTAAAGAAAAATAACCTCACTAAACTAACGCCTATAATAATATTGCCAGGTTTGCCACTGGGAACCCATTTAGAACTCACCACTGTCTGAACCTAAAGCAGCTTGACTGGCTTGAACTAAAAAACATTCTGATACTTTCCCAACTTACCATTGTTCATAGGATATTCTACCAACCTAACAACACACCGATACTCTCTAACCTTATTACCCCCTATGCAAACCTCAATTCCCTAGGCTCTTCCTCTAAACTATTGGCTAGTATTACCAAGTCTAATAACTTGGCAGGTGACTCCTTGATTTCTAATACTGCTGGAAAATATTGGAACATATTGCCATCAGATCTACTGTCACTTCCCTCCTTCCTACTCTTTAAGTAAAGGCTGAAGCAACATCTTAAATCACACTGGTTATGCCCCTGCTGTTACCCTGACTAACTGTCTGATTCTCTTTTGACATTTTCTCTATCCTGCCTCCCCTCAGCTTTTTAGCACTACTTAACCCCTGAGTAGCGGTAACTATTTTAAATTATTTGCTGCAAATAGGATATTAAATAACTGTGAACATATTGTAAACAACCTCACATACCTTACTGTAAGAGTATCCTATTCCTTTCTAAGTATTTTGTATTTCTTAATTAGCATACTTCTCTTTAGCTAAGGCTCTCTAATTATTTTTTATTAATGTATTTCTTTATATTTGGGTAAATAATTATCTTTTAATATGGTGTCTGCTTAAATAGTATGACTTTGTAACTACTGTTCTCTCATGTATTTTTGTGTTACATTTTTATTGTTTTTCTCTTATAATTGTGCATTATAAACTTTTAAATGTTACTGTGGGGCTTTTCTCCCTGGGCCTCTGCTAAAAATGGAAATATATCCAGTTGGACTAGCCCGGTTAACAAATTTAAAATAAAATAAATAAATAACTTTTGCAGCTTATATTACTGACATGAGAAATAAAGCTAAAACATGTAGGTTTGGTGATTTAAAAGATGAGTTGTTAAAGGACAGGCTTGTGTCTGGTATTAATAATGCTGCAGTGAGAAAGATTTTGCTTCGTGACGGTGATTTAACACTGAGGAAAGCTATTGGGATTCATCAAATCCATGAAGTTACAGAAAGGGCCACAAGTATGCTTGCAAGTGATAGGAGCATGGTTTCAGCAGGCTCCAGAGCAAATGTAGACAGCATGCAACATGTGGCTAGCAGGAGGAGGAGTAAGCACATGGCAGCTATAACCCCTGCGGGTGTGGCAGATAAAACCCGTAGTTTTCTAGCAAGTTTTAAGACTAGTTCAGTGAAAAGGACATGCTCATTGCAGTATAAGGGTGAGTCGGCAAAACTCAAATCAAGCTTTATTGTTAACTTTCGGAATTGTAGTGCCAGTTATGAGTCTAAAAGAGAAAAGTGGTTAGCATTTGGTCAGCAATGCCACAAGTGTAAAAAAATAGAACTATTTTCAAAGGTTTTGCAAATCGAGTAAACCTCATACAGTTATAAAGAAGGGCCACTTAAAAAAGCAAGTTTATCATCCAGAGAGCTGCAAACCTACTTTCTATGTAGATGGTATATCAGTAATTGGTGAAAAGGGTGATGCAGTAGATTTGCTGGCAAAGAATGAAGTGTTTTGTACTGTCCAGATCAATGGTAAGCCCACAGAGCTCAAAAGAGACACTGGTTCAAGAAAGAGCAAGATGGCCGCTGTCCTGTAGGGAGTGCTGAAACACAGTAGAGCACTATACCTTAATTCTTTATACTATTACAAGTGAGACAAAGTGCTTTCTACAACTAAAACATACGGATTAATCATCTATTTAACTTGCTGCACGTACCTGAGGGAAGAAAAATTCTGGATCTTTTTCTTAAAGGCTGGATTACTACTGATTAGTACGAAGATTTATGCCACATGTGATCTCAGTGCAGATAACAGCCAGGCCGGTGGGTTCCTGAAAAACATTACAGAAGAAGATATGATAAATACATCAAAGGAAAACAAACAAAATGCCACTAGATACAGAAAATATGGAAAGTCAGACTACCAAATCAAAATTCACAGCAATAAATTCTCCGGAAAAGGATACTACATCTAAAAGAGCCAGATTTAATAAATCTTTAGATACCAATAAAAATACAAATCCAATTAAAAACAAAGCAAAAAACTCTAACTTAAAAGATCTGAAAATAGCATTGCAACCCATTCAAGAGGCGATACAAAATTTAGCAACTCAGATCAATGCAATTGGCTCATCTACAAACAAAATTTTAACAAGGATGGACAAAATTGAATCTAAAATTATGGACCAAGACATTAAAATTGAAAGCATTCAAAAAGATGCTGATTCCAATAAAAACTCTATTCAGGATGTTCAAGCAAAACTTCTGGATCTCGAAGCCAGATCTAGACGAAATAATTTAGTCATAAGGGGCATACCTGAAAATATTGAGCAAAACAAGCTAATAGAGGCACTTACATCAATATTTGCGTTATTCCTAGATAGCGACCAAGAAGCTAATCAAGTTACTATTGAAAGGGCACATAGAGCTCTAAGAGCTTCTCCTGTGTTAAACAACCCAAGAATTGTGTATGCAAAGATTCTCAACTTCTGCCATGTAAATAAACTGTTATCCGCTGCTAAAACTAAAAAATCGGTGGAATGGAAGGGGATGAGAATAATCATTACGCAAGATCTACCTTACCAAATTAAACTTGAAAGACAAAATCTTGCCCCTTACTGTGCTTTCCTCATAAATAAGCAAATCAAATTCCAAATGAAGTACCCCAATACGCTCTCTTTCTCAATGCAGGATCAGAGATACTCTATGAGCAACAAGGAAGAAGCAGCGTCAGTGTTTCTTAAACTTTTTCAAACTAACCCAGGTAAAGCGACACACACAGCTTGATTTTTGAGCCTTATGCAACTGCAGACATGTGAAAGAAACAAAGTGAGCTACTTCCGATAAATCTGATACCCCTCTACTGTCACTCATACCTGCATTCCTCGAATTTCCTCAGGGAAGCCATGCATAGGAAGGGCCTTCATTTCGTGGCTGTCTTTAGTAGCTAGTTCCTGGGCCTGTGCTCCTCGTTGTCGCCTGGTCAGAAGATGGACTCCAGCTCCCATCAGGAGATTGTTTTCAACGTAACCTCTACGTTCGTGATGAACTCCCAGGGTTCAGTGCAACCTTAAAGAGACAGTGGAGGAATCAGCCCATTTCTGCACCTATATACAGAGCATAGATCGTATAATGATTGTAATTCATTAATTCATTATTCAATTACATTGTATGGGGGGGCCTCTCCGTTTATCCGCTAATGACTGACCCCAGGATGTACAACACTTTGAAGGTACTGTAACCATTCTGCAAATAATATACTATGAGGGGCTTTCAGTTCGTTTTAGTCAGTAGCCCACACAAACGCTGTTCAGATTCAATCGCAACTTATAGGAATTGCATAAGAGATCTGAGTCTGTCTTTTGTTGTAAGTTTAACTTTCTGAAAAGGTGAAAGCTTTATTTGATTAGACAGTTTTGATAAGTCTTGTATAAGCATAGATTTGACCTGCTGTATATTAAGATTTTGTTACAATACAGATATAGTTTAGGTTTTTGCCTCCTTTTGCTTTTATTACACTGATTATGAACATTTGCCTAAGATCAATCCCACTACTCATACTTGATCTGGAAAGATGATATATAACTAATAATTAGATTGCTTAAGATTCATTTGATAATGTTTTAAAGTCTTACTGTATATGTATATGTAAACTAGGAATTCTCAAATACCTACAAGTTGTGCTCTGACTGATGTTTCAAGAAACTGTACTTAGGATAGCTTAGTTTTCTATGCTTTGTCGGAAAAGAGGTAGTGAACTGGGATACAAGCTGTATGGTGAGTCCATATTTCTAAGTTCTAAAATGAAATGCTTTTTCTATTAGTTAACAATTGTATTTCGAATGTGATTAGGTATCCCACCCTCTTCCAGAGTAATTGAGGTAGTGGTTAGGCACTGGATTAAGGCTGGAAGAGTTGCTCATCTATGTTTAACTTGTATCTCTCATTTACGGTTTCCTTCTGTGCTGATTACATCTAACATTGTAATGCATTTTTATCAGTTCTGCGTACAGTTACTACTGAAACCATGTGGAAGGTAGCTTCATGGAATGTTAAAGGTTTGCAAACTGGTAACAAAAGGAAACTGGTCCTTCATTTAGTGTTCAAATCCAATCTAGACTTTATTATGATACAAGAAACACACTTATTGAAGGAGCAGTGGAACCTCACGACAAATAAAAAGTGGATTAAATCCATCATAGTAGCAGGCAATAAAACTAACAAAGCTGGGGTTGCTATTATCATTAAAAACTCCTTCCAACAGGATATCTTAAGGCAGGATTCAGACCCAGAAGGCAGATGGTGTTATTTTGTAACCAAAATTGACAGTTTAGTTAAGCCACTTTTAATTTTGAATGTCTATGCCCCATGCACTTCCCAACACAACTTTATAATGGGTATATATAACTTATTAAACTCCTTTCCAGAGCATTACTATATTATAGGGGGCGACTGGAACTCTATCCAAGACCCAGAAATAGACAGAACTAATAATATAACTACATTTAACTCACAGGCCACTATTGCTCTCTTTGAAATTAAAAACGATTTTAGGTTAATTGACCCGTACCTTAATATCTCTTCTCCCACAGTCAATAAAGGATTTACATTTTTCTCTCAATGCCATAAGACTTGGTCCAGACTGGATTTTTTCTTAATTTCAGACACATTCTTAAGATTTGATATCTCTTTAAGCACAGAACCTAGATCTCTATCGGACCACTCAAAAATTACATTAACAATAGATTGGGTACATTGTAATGCCCCAAAAAACTTTATGAGATGCTGGCACCTAAACCCTAATCTACTAGAAAAAATTGATATTAGAATGGAAATTGACACCTTGTTGGACCAATGCTTACTATCCATTAATGACAATAGTACTCTGATTGATATTACCTGGGCTACCACGAAAGTTTTAATCAGAGGGATGTTAATTAATAAATCTGCTTTTTATAAGAAAAAATTTCTCACCAAAGAAAAGAGTATCAAGGAAGAACTAACCAGACTTGAGCTGAAGATGCAGCAGAAATACTCTTCGGATATAGAGAACTCTATTAATCAACTGCAGGTTAAGCTAGTATCTTTACAAGCAGAAAACTTATCATTCCATGAAATCAAAAATCTAGCCAATTACTCACAATGGGCCCAACTTCCCTCTAGATTCTTAGCAAGATTACTTAATCAACATAAACCTATTCCTTTTATCTCAAAAATTATTTATCAACAAAATTGCTATCATAACTCACAAGATATAATTAAGGTTTTTGAGAAGATATATGAAGAAGTCTACAACCCTACCCCCAAGATTCTTAATGAACAGGATTTACATTTATTCCTCAATAATTTTAATTTTCCCAGCTTAGGGGAACAACAACAAACTCTATTATCAGCCGAGATTACACAAATGGATATCAAAACAACTATTAACAATCTCAAAAATAATAAGGCACCGGGGCCAGATGGTTTCTCAGCTGAGTTTTACAAGATTTTCAGTTCTAAGATGTCGATCATACTTTATCATCTCTTTAAGTGCATTATACAAGGGAGTATGTCTGACCCTCATCTGAATGTATCTAGAACTATACTAATACCTAAACCAAATACGGACACCACCAACCCTAATAATTATAGGCCCATTTCCATTATTAATTTAGATATGAGAATTATGGCAACAATATTAGCCAATAGAATTAAGACAGTAATTACTAAAATCATTTTCCCAGAGCAATCAGGGTTTATCAATCAGCGACAAACAGTTGATCAGACACTCACTCTTGACGCAGTGATATCCCTATCCTTAATCAAACAACACCTATTTACACCCTAGCTATTGATGCATCTAAAGCATTTGATAGAATCAATAAGATATTTTTGAACATGATTCTGCAAAAATTTAAATTTCCAGCACAGTTTATTCATTATATCAACACTTTGCATAAGAAAGCATAGACCTCTTTGCAAATAAACAAGTTTAGCTCAAAGAAAATAGAAATTAATAATGGGATTAGACAGGGTTGTCCCTTATCACCATTTTTATTTAATCTGTATATAGAACCGTTGTTTCTACTAATAAAACAGAGAGCATTTCACAATATTCCGGTCTTATTTAACACTGAGGTAACTCTCTCGGCATATGTAGATGATTTAAATATATATTATTCTCTCCCCAACACAGACCTTATCAAGATAAATAACTCATTACAGCTATTTTCTAAATTCGCGAATTATAAGGTTAATATGGACAAATCAACAATATTCCCGGTAAACAGCCACGCACAATATCTTAGCGGAAGCTCTATACCTAATATAAAAATCAGAGACCACCTACACTATCTAGGAATATCATTCTATACAGATGCGCATAATTATTATCAAGAGAATGTGGTTAAGATTTGGTCCAATATTCAAAAGGACTTGGAAAGATGGTCACAACTAAAACTCCCTCTCCTTTCGAGAGTAGCCATTATTAAAATGAATATTCTCCCGAGAATACTGTATATTTTTAACGCTACCAACTCCCTGATTCATAACAGAGTTTTCAATAATATCCAAGCATCCCTGTCGAAATTTATATGGCACCCAAGACCTGTCATGATAAATTATCAAAAACTTATATACCCTAAGGACAAAGGAGGCTTGGGACTACCCGACTTCAGATTATTTTATGCAATTAACAAATGTAGTAGAGTAATCAATATTGCGAGTTACAGGGAGGAACTTAAGACATGGTGCCCAAGTTGGGTCAAATTATACCATAATTATGTTAAATCACTACACTTTAATCCCATGGCTCTCCCATTCTTAGATGCTATGTCCAGGAGAAGATATAAAGTTCAAAACAAATTATGGGAACAAATTAAAATCATACAAAATCTGTTCAAATCTATGAACTTACACACAGCTTTCAGGACACTCCAACCTTTACATCTCAATCCCAATATTCAATTAAATGATAAGATGATTAATTTGAATTCATACCCATTACTAAAAGGAAAAACTGTATTAGATTTTTTCATACTTAAGCAGGAATCTTTAACTAGCATTAGGAGCAAACTTAATCTACCGATCAAGTATACAATCATGATTAGACAATTAAAAGAGCTTTGTTGCAGATTTTGGGAGGAAATCGACATCCCAGACTCACACATAGATACTTGTAAAACGGTATGGGATCTGCTGACACGGAAAAAAAATGATCTCGAATGTCTATAAAATCATTACATCTATTAGACACACTAAAGAGGCTATTCACTCTAATTATTGGACAAAACAAGATCCCACACTTTCCTCCAGTATAATTGCACAGGCGATTCAGAACTTTTCCAAAGTCATACCCCTTCAAAAATTCAGATATACTCAACTTATGATTGTAAATAATGCTTATTTTACGTCTTCGATCTTAAATAAGATGTACAAAGAAGTCCCACCATACTGCCAATTCTGCCCTTCGAAAGAAGCAGATATCATACACATTTTTTGGAGCTGCAAATGCTCATACAAACTCTGGTGTGCCTTAAGGGTCAGATTAGAAAAAATGGGATATGAAAAATCAACCTTATCTTGGAAATTTGCCCTCCTGCATTATCCCCCCATTAGGTTCGAATATTAAGAATATGCACCTTCTAATAACAACATTTATGTTGATAAAATATTACATCACCCTAAATTGGAAAGACAGGTCTAAGATATCATGGGAAGGATTTAAACTTATTGCTAGAAAGCATTTATATGCACATAAATATTTGTGGTATTCCATGAGGCAAAAATCAGCACAGAGGGATACCTGGAAATTGGTATTTGAATATATACTGTCATACCTTTACCTCATTATCGTACTTCCAGCACATTTAGATATGGATGAGTGTTGTATATAGGTGGCTTTAGTCTGTAGAACTTTTTTTTTGAGATTTATATTTAGTTGTATTTGTATTTTGTTGATATAATCTTAATAAAAAGATTTTGCAAAAAAAAAAAAGAGACACTGGTTCAAAGTATAATGTTATTTTAGCAGACACATCTGCTAAGGTCAACGCTGGTGAGCAACTTAATGTGGCCACTTAAGTGAAACTTGTTGCTTATGGAGGTGAAGAAATTCAAGCTGAAGGTTCAGTAGTGCTTTCATGTTACTTGGCTAGGAACCACTACAGCTTACTATTGTATGTAGTCTGAAGACCTGTGCAGTCATTACTGGGTCTCAGAGACAGTCTGAGAATGAATCTGCTTTCCTTTGCCAAAGACGTTCATCATATAAGCACATGTTTCAGTTCCAATTTCATTAATGCTGTTTTCTCAAAGTATGCTGATGTTTTTAATGACAAGTTAGGCAAACTTCCAGTTGTGTCTTCTGTGAAGTTAGATTCAGAGGTCAGTCCAGTGGTCATACCAGCAAGAAAAGTTCCAATAGCTATGCAGAATAAAGTCAAAGCTCAGTTGGATAAAATGGTGAGGCAAGGTGTAAATTTTCCAGTTGCAGAAGCTACTGAATGAGTGTCATTCATGGTAGCAGGCCACAAATAAAGCTCAGATGAAATCAGAATATGCATTGACCCAAGAGATTTGAACAAAGCATTAAAGAGACTGCATCAGTCGAGGAAGTCACAGCCCAAATGCCAAATGCCAATGTTTTTTCTGTCTTGGATGCAAAAATTTTATTTTGGCAAGAGATACTTGATGGCAAATCTTTGCTACTTACTCCATTCAGTACCCCATTTGGAAGATATAGTTTCCTTAGGATGCCATTTGGAATAAATTCTGCAAGTGAAGTATTTCAACGTGGAATGGAGCAATTTTTTTTCAGGTTATCCTTGTGCCATAATAGTTGATTTATTGGTTGGAGGCAATGGTGAAGCAGAGCATGACAGAAACCTTAGGAAAGTTCTAGACAGAGCATGTGAAGTGAACTTGAAGCTCAATCCTCTAAAGTGCAAATTCAGTTACATATGTAGGTCACTTATTTACTAGCATTGGCTTGCGACCAGACCTGTCCAAGCAAGGAGCCATTCTAGAGATGCCAGCACTGGATAATGTTCAAGCACTACAAAGTTTTCTTGGCATGGTCAACTATTTAGGCAAGTTTATACCAGTATTCAGTGAGTTGACAGTGCCTTTGAGAGAGCTAATGTGCAAAAATTGTACATGGTCTTGGTTCGAACAGCACCAGAGAACATTTGAAGACCTTAAGCAGAAAATTGTCACCCCACCTAAATTAAGTTACAAAAATGTCAAAAAAAATAACTCTTTACTGTGATGCTTCAAAATTTGGTCTTGGTGCAGTTATTCTTCAAGAGGGTAGACCAGTAGCCTGTGCATCTAAAACTCTTACCCAACCTGAAATGCAATATGCTCAAATTGAGAAAGAACTTTTGGCAATGGTATTTGCATGTTCAAAGTTCCATGATTATATTTATGGTTGAGTTATTCAGATTGAAACTGATTACCAACCTCTAGTCACTATTTTAAATAAGCCTATGCATTCAGCTCCAGCGTGATTACAAAGAATGATGCTCAGATTGCAAAAGTTCAACTTCAAAATGGTCTATACAAAAGACAAACTTCTTTATCTGGCTGATACCTTATCCAGATTGCCCAGAAATACAACGGAACAGCTCAATGCAGAGAATTTTGACTTTTATGTCATGGAAGTGCATACATTTTCTACCATGAGACTTGAGCTGAGAGATCATACAAAGACTTATCCCAGTTTGCAAAAGCTCATCCACTTCATTAATGCTGGATGGCTATCAAAGCAATCTAGTATACCATCTGAAGTGCAAACTTATTTTCCTTACAGAGATGAGAATTTGGTGGAAGATGGCATTATTTTCAAAGGTCCTAAAATTGTTGTTCCTGCTTCCTTACAACAGGAATATATCCAGATTTTGCATCGTGGTCACGCAGGTTACAACTATAGCAAAAGAAGGGTGAGAGGACTACTATTTTGGCCTTCTCTAGCAAAAGATGTTGATAAAGTACTTTCTTCTTCTTCGGTGTGCAATACTACTAAACCACATTTGCAAAAAGAACCACTTCAGCAAAGCCAAGTTCCTGAACTACCTTGGTCAACAGTAGCCACTGATATATTCAAGTGGAACAATCAGCATTACTTAGTGTTGGTATACTCTTATTCAAACTGGTTTGAGATCGATTTACTACCTAACCTAAAGTCCGCTGCTGTTATCATCAAGTTGAAACATCATTTCTCAGTCCATGGGAGTCCACAGAAGCCTATCTCTGACAATGGTACCCAATTTACCAGTCAGTTGTTTCAGAAATTTGTAAAAAAATGGAACTTTGTACATGTTACTAGTAGTCCAGAATATCCACAGTCAAATGGACGAGCTGAACATGCAGTACAGTGTGCAAAGCAATTACTAGAGAAGTCAAAGTGTGATAATATTGATATATTTTTCAATTTAATCAATCTCAGAAACATACCCATGACAATATACTTGGCTCGCCTGCTCAGAGACTTCTAGCTAAGCAAACCAGAACAACCTTGCATATCAATTCCAGTTTGCTGAGGCCTAAAGCTAACAACAACAGAACAATCAAAGCCCAACTGTTTAGAAAGCGCTCTTTCTAGAAGTCCAGCTATGATAACTTGAGCAGATTTCTTCGTCCAGTGAAAGAAGGAGAGACAGTGAGGATACAAACAGCAAAAGATTTTGACTGGATTGGTCAAGTAACAAGTATATGTGCCGAGCTGAGATCCTACTTCGTGGAATCTGAGGGTGTGGTGTACAGGCGAAATCACAGCCATCTTCTTCCTCTATCAGAATTGATATTGCAGCATTGTTCCTGTGATACAGACTCGATCTCAGAGCAATCCAGACAATGTTCCTGTTGCAGAACATGTCTTAACTCCTACTTCTGTTCCTGACAGTGTTCCTGATGTCCCCAAAGTTGAACATTCAGCAAAGACAGTCACATTTGCTAGACCTAGTTCTAATTTCTATGTCACGTGATTTGATTGTATTTCCTGACCTAGTGTGAAATACACAGCAACCTGGACATTATTGTCTGTATCTATTTAGTTCTGTATAATTGCATGTCAAAGAATTATTTTGTATCAATTGCATGTCAATTAATGTTGTCAATAATGCACGACTCATTTCTCAGAGAGGGAGGATGTTGAATAGTGTGTGTTGTACATTTAAGAAGCATTTCCAAGGACAAGCACGTGCATATAAACAGCAAGCACATGCTAGCTTCAGTGCCATTTTGAGAGTGCGGCTAGAGTGTGAACATGTATGAGTGTCATAGCTAGTTGTTTATAAGTTTATCTAAGTTAAAGTTAATAAGCCTCAGACCTGATGTGTTTGTACATAATAAGCTGCATGAACAGAAACCACAGATGTTTGCCTGTTTTATCCTGACCAGATGAGCGACAATTACCTTGTAAAAAACATCACCTCTATAGTTTAACAACCATCTAATTTTGTAGAAGTAAACATGACAAAATTCATTGTCTATCTTTAAAGCCAAGACACCACTAGCATACCATATAATTGAAGCCTAGCCAGGAACAACCCATGTATAAGGTATTAATAGACTCTACATTTGAATGCCTTGGAAGAAGAGTGTTTGTCCAATTAATGGACCATTGTAACAAGTACAAGCTTTGCACAGTCTTAGCATGAGTTTAGAAATTGCTTCTCTACCTCAACTTCCTTAAATGTGGCTACAAATTCCATTTATAATGATATAAAAATAGGCTCTTAGCAGGTGCCTTGTTTGTCAACCTAAAAAGGGCATTTGACTCAGTGGATCATTTATTCATTATTACTACTAAAATTACAAAAATTGCTGTGAGTGATGGTCTCATTAGGCAGATAAAATGGTATTTCTATTCCAAGTTGTTATACATGATACTCAGCCTCAGCAAGGGGTTCTGATTCATGAGTCTTGCAAGACTCCGTTCTGGGCCCAGTCGTTTTCTGCCATTCATACTTATTCTTGCACAAGCACTTCACAAACTGCAATTCAGTCATGATACTGATGACCTTATTCTTCACAAACTTGCAAAACGCATCTAATCCAATGCTCGTCTAACAGTAATTGACATGCTGGATAAACATCTCACTTGTACTTTCATGTAAACTAAATTGATTTAATTCCTTCATTCATTCTGTTGATCTACCCATTCTGTTACTGTCCTTCGCACAAAAAGATTTTATATCCACACCATATTCATCTTTCTATTTCTTTCGATGTATCCCTTTCCCTATCTATCTCTCTCTATATATATATATATATATATATATATATATATATGTGTGTGTGTGTGCGTGTGTGTATGGGTGTGTGCATGTGTATTACATTGAACAGAGTACAATGTTGACAGCAGGTCGGTCGACACAATTTGGTCAACAGAAGCAGATGGTTGATATATGTAATAGATCAACAATCTTGGAGTTAGTATATATAATTAGCAGGGAGTGGAGGGGGTGCAGCAGGTTTGGCCCCTCCCAGCAAAAACACTTTTCTAGTTTAGTCTGCTTTACTGCAGTCCTCAGTGCATGCTCAATATGTGTTGACATTTTGATGTTGAACAACTTGCTGCACGCACACACACACACACAGACATATATATATATATATATATATATATATATATATATATATATATATATATATATATATATATATATATATGGGTCTACCTTAGAAGATCGACAGACCATTTGATCGACATTCATTTGGTCGACAGCTCATTTGGTTGACAACCAGTATTCAAGGCACTTAACAGGGAGCTGCCCCCCCTCCCCAATGTTGTGCGAATGTGGAGTTGATATATATAATTGGGGGGGGGGTGTGGGGCATAGCCCTCCACCTATTTTCATTTAAAATGTGTAGTTTTTGTTGAATTTGTCATGTTTTAAACAAAAATAGGTGGGGGACTTCGCCCCTACACCCTCCCTAACTATATATATCAACTCCAGGGTCACACAACATTGGGAAGGGGGGCAAATCCCCAGGTTTTTGCCATGAATACTGGTTGTCAACCAAATGAGCTGTCAACCAAATGAATGTCAATCAAATGGTCTGTCGATCTTTTAAGGTCAACCCATATATATATATATATATATATATATATATATATATATATATATCCTTCCATTTCTATACATATATACAGAATTCCACAAACACCATAAACTAATATCCGTGGGTTTCTTTATTAGACAAATCAAATTAGCCCTGTATGATCTCATTACATTTTTGTGACCACCCTGATAACATTTAGGATGTCCAGCATAGGATAGTATTATGAACATGCATAAAAAACATAGTTTGGGCTGCTAATTGTTGCAAATCCATATCAATCTGTTTAACAATACTCAGGTTTTTCAGATCATTATTCAGATTCTCAAACCATCTAACACTTTGCCAGGACAGCCAAAACAATCCAGATGACTTTTAGCCACAATGCTAGGTCATCGCAGGAACCATATCATTCCTGAACTGATTTGTTATGGACTGGATTTGTATCTCTTTACATGTATTAGGGTAATTAGGAATAGTTCACATTTTCTGAGGGCTCAAAACAATATCATAGGCAAATTCATAAATTATGGATAATCACCTTCAAATCCTGCACCATATTACTTACTGAAAGTAATAAAAGGGATTTTCACACATAGTACAAATCCAGAGCCTTCTATAATGCTACTGGGACAAAATGTGTATCTGAGGAGGTATACATCATTTGGTAACACATTATTCACATCTGATCTCTGCCTGTCACCACCTGCCACATATAACATTTGACTCTATTTAGATTTGGTTCCTAACTTCCTGAAACCTTTGATATGCATGATGTAGTGACTGAGTTTTCCATATCACAGTAAATCAACATCCCAAACTGTAGGCATTTGAGATAACTCCGTAGAATTAGTCTTCTCCATGATATCTGACTACTGTCAGGAAGTAGGTCCCTAAGCACAGTCTGTGGTCATAAACAACACTGAGTTACACCAGATTCCTAGCGGTTTCTTACAATTGAAATAATGAATTAAAAATAAGCCATAGGCAGTGACATCCTGGGTCTAACCTTCACTGCAGAACACACGAATAATTAAGTAAAGAACCATTAAAACTATGAAAACAAAGAAATATCATCCATAGTTACAAACATGATGACTCTTCAGAAACACCGCAGTATAGAACTATTGGTATTTTGAGTCCACTGGCTAGAGTTTAAAATAAAATGCACTAATGTGGAATGTATTTTTGGATTATATGGTATGTTGCTAACTATCATTAACCTAATATGTATTTAGGAAGGGCCATGGATACTGCTGTAGCTGCACTCAAAGTTCAGTTTTACTGCACAGATAAATACTGGGTGCTACACAATGATATATACTTATAATTTCTTGTTAACATTTTCCACATTAATTCATTAACTCATAATCTGCAGATTAGAAAGGCAAATGTTTCACATGTAAAGTATCTTTTATTGCTGTGACTTCCTGGCAGGTGAAGATTACAGAAATGTGTTACATTTTAAATTCTGTGAGCCTGGGAATTTAAGTAGAGGTAACAAGAATGATGTAATCTGAAATGACTCAGCAGTAATGTGTATTATCAATTTAAGGGCGATTTCAGAAAGTAAGGATAGCATTTTGTATTTGTCCTCAGACCTGTTAACAACTCACCAGCACTTTGCTTTGCTCTGTAAGTAAAGTTATTTAGATCTTAGTATTTTTCTTAGAGATAGATAGAAATATAGCCAGATTAGTCTAGCTGTTTTCTATATTTATGTCAGACTGTCCTACAATATCATTTTAAAGTATTATCCTGTGATTTCTGACTCTCTATTATCACCATGTTAAATTGAAGAGTAGTGTCTTGTTTTTATTATTTATTATTAAATATTTTAAACCTTTTAACTGTGGCTGGTTTGTGTGTAGATATATTTAAGCTCTTAAGAGTACTTGCAGGTATGTGGTGACACTGTATAGGCCACTCCTTAATAACCTTCAGGTCTTAATCACACTTACCAATTGGATAATAATAACATTGCACAGTAGAATAGAACACCCTTTGGTAAGGACCTTTATAGTAGCTAATAAGGGTGGTTGGTGGCAGTCGGTACTACCTTATAGTTTGGGTATAAGGGGGCATAGCCGGAGAACCTGTGCCAGCCTTTCCCCGGAGTGTCTGTGTGTTTGTATATAATTCATATCTCAAAGTGTGTGTGTGTGTGTGTGTGTGTGTGTGTGTGTGTGTGTGTGTGTGTGTGTGTGTCAGCTACTTGGGCAGGGACACAAAGCACTGGTTGGACAGAGAGGGTGCTGGAGGTTGTGGCTTGACCACTCGGCTGAGATCTATACCCTACAGCTGTGCCAGTGGGGACTCTTATTGGGGATCTGGAGAGAAAGGGAGAAACCAGCCCCAGACTGACTGTGATCTCTGTGTGCTCCTAAGGGAAATTGTACTTTACTGTGTGTGTGTGTGTACTTGTTATCCTCCCATTGTAGACACCCCTCACTGGTGCTAGTGGTGAAGATTGAGGCTCCTTAATTACTGGCCCAGTGCACGGGGGTCACATATTAATTGTTTGGCAGTGGTGGTATATCCACATCAATATTAATTGGTTGATAGTGGTGACTTAGCCACATCACATATTAACTGACTTGTAGTGGTGTGGATAGTGAATTCCTGTAGCTTTTGTACAGTGATCACTGAAGGTGTTTTTGAACTCTAAATCAGCCGTAGTGAACATTCAGTTTAGATCACAATTGTTTTATTTCTTTTGTTTGCTTAGTTAGTCATGTCAGCAGAGGAGTATGGTAAGCTGACAAGGAGCCAGTTGGCTGAGATGTGCCAAGCTAAAGGACTGGTGCATGGAAACCTGACTAAGGCAGATATGATTGCAGCTTTGGTCAAAGCTGCATCAGATAATAGCAACCAGGAGGATGATCAGACTGGCTGTGGAGATGTACAACACTCAGAGAATGGACAGATCAACCTTTCCACAAAGGACTTAAAAATCTATCTGTAGCTAAAGAGACTTGAGTTGGAGGCCAAGAGTTTGGCAATAGAAGCAGCTGAGAGACTGAGGCATCTAGAGACTGAGGAAAATGAGAAACTATGATGTTTGCAGGCTGAGGAGAATGAGAAACTGTGATGTCTGCAGGCTGAGGAGAAGGAAAAACTGTGATGTCTGCAGGCTGAGGAGAATGAGAAACTGTCATGTCTGCAGGCTGAGGAGAATGAGAAACTGCTATGCCTGGAAGCTGAGGAGAAGGAGAGGCAGAGGCAACATGAAAAGGAGATTCTGACTCTTCGCCAGAGTCATGGAGATAATGAGGATCGGAGTAACCAGACCCCAGAAGCAGAAAAGGTCAGTAAATTTCTTCCGCAGTTTACATAGGGGGATAATTTTGATAGTTTAATTCATATGGTTGAGAGGGTATGTAAACAGTATGATGTTGACCAAAGGCTGTGGGTACAGTTCCTGACCCCCTTACTCCATGGTAAAGCTGTAACTGGATTGTCCAAACTGTCTGACAATGACTTTTTAAATTACAATGCTGTAAAGAATTGTTTGCTAGAATTCTTTAAGCTAACACCTGAAGCTTATAGGAAAAAGTTTTGTGAGCATAGATGCAAGGCAGATGAAAGCATGTGTGAATATGTTGCTGAACTAAGCACTTATTTTCATGGGTGGGTAAGTGGATGTCAGGTCACCACTTTTGATGGGCTGGCAAACATTTTGCTGAGGAAACAAGCCCTTAGCACTTTGCCTGAGGACATGAGGATCTGGTTAACTGATAGATAATGCTTTACTGTAGATGAGTTGGAGAAGGGAGACCTATACCTAGTAAGCAATGCATCCCTGCACAGGAAAAGGACATCCAGTGCTGCTCATGGGTCTAAGGGAATCCATGGTGGGCAGCTCAGACTGCCTCAACAGAATCTGCCGGTAGCAGGGGGAACCACTAGTCCAGGTACATATCCAGGACCTAGGGCTAAATGTTTTGAATGCAACCACTAGGGCAATGTAGCATATAGATGTCCACAGAGGCAAGGTGTGGAACAATAGGTGAGGGAGCCAGTAAGTGGGAAGGACAAAATGCCATTAGTAGATTGTCTTGAGACAACAAGGGTACCAAACTACCATCCTGCAGATGTCCTAACAGAGAAGGATTTTGATAATGCAGTACCATGTGTTTATGCAGTTACACACAGTCGACTTGGAGACAAGCATGTGGGTCTACTGGCCTGGGTGAGACCCAGACAGACTGCAAACTTGCAGTCAGTGAGACTGAAGGTGAGCCATAGCTACTTGTGGGTATTGATGTTCCCATGGACAGAGTGACTGCAAGGGCAGAGGTGAGTAGTAGTACCCAGGCTGACAGTGAGGCACCACTGTCAGATGATGCCAGATGTTCTGTGGAAGGGGAGCTTGGAAGGGTTACAAAGAGAGAGTTGAGAGAGGCTCAGCTCTCAGACCCTACATTATGAGGTCTGAGGCAGGTAGCTAGTGAGGCACCTGATTCTCAAGGGAATGGAGAATCTGTATACTGGGACAAAGGGTTACTGTGTGGAGAGTAGACCCCTGAGGGAGGGGTAGAAGATGAGAGGATACAGCAGTTGGTAGCGCCTAGAGCCTACCATCTGGCACGTTTAGCCAGAGCCCATGATATTCCCTTTGCAGGTCATATGGGCATAAAATGTACAAAGAGACATATTCTAGAGGATATTTATTGGTCTGGGATTTCCAGAGATGTGACAGGGTACTGCAGGACCTGTGAGTTGTGCAAGAAGATAGGCAAGGCAGAAGACAAGGTGAAATCTCCTTTGATGCCTTTGCCTGTGATTGAGGAACCATTTCAGAGGGTGGCTATGGATATTGTGAGGCCTCTGAGTACCCCAAGTTCCACAGGGAAAAAGTGTATCCTAGTGGTAGTAGATTATGCCACAGTATAATCTGAGGCAATGACAATGTCCTCCATTGAGGCAGAAAAGGTGGCAAATGCTTTGTTAGAGATTTTCAGCAGGGTAGGTTTCCAAAAGAAATACTGACTGACAGAGGTGCCAATTTCATGTCAGAGCTGCTGGCTTGGCTGTGGAAGTACCATGGGGTGAAGCACCTAAAGACCACTCCCTACCATCCCCCACACTAATGGTCTTGGTGAGAGGTTAAACTCTACACTCAAGTCCATGCTATGCATTTTCAGACCAGTTTAAGAGGTAGTGGGACAAATATTTGCCCCATGTGTTTGCTTCGAGAAAGGTTCCCCAGGAATCCACAGGTTTTTCAGCCTTTCAGTTGTATGGGCATAGGGTGAGGGGGCCTCTAGATTTAATTCATGATGAGTGGGAGGGTGAGTGTGAATCTCAAAAGGAGTCTTTTGTGGCATAGGATCTTAACCTTAGGACAAGGCTCAGGGAACTCGTGGACTTGGCCCAGGAGAAACTGGCAGAAGTCCAACAGCAGAGAAAGGTCTGGTATGACAGGAATGCTTGAGCTAGAGAGTATGCTGTAAGGCAGCAGATAATGGTTCTCATTCCTGCCAGACAATAAGCTGAAGGCAGCCTGGGTGAGACCCTACAAGGTGATAAGGAAGGTCAGTGATGTCAACTGCATGGTGGAACTGCTAGGCATGAGGCAGGAGCACAAATTGACCACATTAACATGAGGAAACCTTACCATGATAGGGAGGCCCTTGTGCTGGGTATTTACAGCAGATTGCAGGAGGAATCATAGGGAGATCTGGTGACTGATCCCCTCAGTGAGGCTCGGACTGACACCTCAGTGGAAGAGGTAGCAATATCCCATCAGCTATCTCCTAGGCAGGCCCCTTATAGGGTATATGAGAGAGTCAAATAGACTCTGAGGGAGGAGATACAGGAAATGTTGGAATTAGGGGTAATTCAAGAGTCCATCAGTCCCTGGGCTTTCTCAGTGGTGCGGGTGCCTAAGAAGGATGGCAGCACCAGGCTCTGTGTGGACTACAGGAAATTACATAGTCACACAGAGTCAGAAGCTTACCCCATGAATAGGACAGATGAGGCCCTAGAGCAGCTGGGTAGGGCTAGGTATCTTACCACCATTGATCTTACCAAGGGTTACTGGCAGGTGCCATTGACTCCCAGTGCTAGAGAGAGAGGTCAGCCTTTTTGACTCCTTTTGGCTTTTATGAGTTCACAAAGATGCTCTTTGGGATGGAAAATGCCCCAGTAACTTTCTAGGGGCTGGTAGATCATATCCTAGCAGGAGCAGGAGGATTTGCTCTTGCTTTTCTAGATGATATTGCCATCTACAGCCATTCCTGGCAATAGCACCTTCAGTATGTCCGGGAGGTGCTGGGCAGACTACAGAGTGCAGGGTTGACCATTAAGTCCAGCAACTGTCAGGTGGGTATGGCAGAGGTCTCCTACCTGGGATATAGAGTGGGGAGTGGTAAGATCAGGCCAGATCCTGCCAAAGTGGAAACCATTGAGGCATGGCCTCCACCTGTTACCCAAAAGCAGGTGAGGGGATTCATAGGGACAGCAGGGTACTACAAAAAGTTTGTCCCCAGTTATAGTACCATAGCTGCTCCCCTCAGAGTCCTGACAATGAAAAACAGGCCAGATAAGGTAGAGTGGATCCCAGCATGTGAACAGACATTCCAGAAGCTTAAAGAAGCTTTGGCAGGACTCCCTGTATTAGCCAGTCCAGATTACAGCAAATAATTTGTTGTGCAGGTGGATGCTTTGAACCATGGGGTGGGGGCTGTACTTAGCAAGATTTCTTCAGAGGGAAAAGAGCACCCAGTGATGTATCTCAGTTGTAGGCTTCAACTCAGGGAGAATGCCATGCAGCTGTAGAAATAGTCATAGTGTGGGCACTGCAGAAACTTCAGCCTTATCTCTATGGAAGGAAATTCACAGTAGTTACAGATCACAATCCCCTGACATGGCTACATCAAGCCACCCAGCAAAATGCCAAGTTACGAAGGTTGAGCCTAGGGTCACAAACATATGATATGTCATTGCAGCACCGCAGTGTGATTAGCAATGCCAATGCAGATGGCCTCTCAAGACAGGGATTGGGGTAAGGTATACCCAGATAGACTCAACCCTCTGAAGCAACGTTTCTCACAAATCACTTGAAAAACTAGCTTGAGTTCTCTGGGGGGGGGGTGATTAAGACTGCCAGCCTAGCTAGATAGAATTTTCTAAATAATTCTATGTCATTGTAAATATTAATATGATCCACAGGCTTTTTTCACAAATACAAGAAAACTGTGTTATGTGTTGAGCTTCAGAAATGTAACCACAGTGCACTCTGCTGAAAGAAAGCTGATAAGTAAAGAAGTTTACAACTGTGTATGATCTCAAGCTCGGAGACAGGATGTCTGGGCTAGGAAATTCTTTCTATTGTATTAAGACATAGATAATTACTAGGTTTCACATGCAAAGTGTCTTTTATTGCTGTGACTTCCTGGCAGGTGCAGATTATGAAAAGAAATGTTAAATGTTAAGTTCTGTGAGGCTGGGAACTTAAGTAGAGGTAACAAGAATGATGTAATCTGAAATGACTCAACGGTAATGTGTATTATCAATTTAAGGCCTATCTCAGAAAGTAAGGACAGCATTTTGTATTTGTCTTCAGACCTGTTAACAACTCACCAGCACTTTTCTTTGTTCTCTAAGTAAAGTTATTTAGATCTTAATATTTCTCTGAGATAGATAGAAATATCGCCAGATTAGTCTAGCTGTTTTCTATATTTATGTCAGCCTGTCCTACAATATTGTTTTAAAGTATTTTCCTGTGATTTCTGAACTCTCTAGTATCACTGTGTTGAATTGATGAGAAGTGTCTTGTGTTTTTATGTATTATTAAATATTTAAACTTTTTAAATATGGCTGGTTTGTGTGTAGAGATATTTAAGTTCTTAAGAGTACTTACTTATATTTCGTGACACTGTATAGGCCACTCCTAAATAGCCTTCAAGTCTTAGTCACACTTACCAATTGGATAATAATAACATTACATAGTAGAATTGGACACCCTTTTGTAAGGGCCTTTATAGTAGCTGATACGGGTGGTTGGTGGCAGTTGGTACTACCTTATAGTCTGGGCAGAAGGGGGGCATAGCTGGAGAACCTGTGCCAGCCTTCACTCGGAGTGTCTGCATGTTTGTATATAAGTCATATCTCAAAGTGTGTGTCTGTCAGCTACTTGGGCAGGGACACAAAGCACTGGTTGGACAGAGAGGGTGCTGGAGATTTTGGCTTGACCACTTGGCTTGAAATATGTACCCTATAGTTGTGCCAGTGGGGAGTCTTATTGGGAATCTGGGGAGAAAGGGAAAAAACAGCCCCAGACTGACTGTGATCTCTGTGTGCTCTTAAGGGAAATTGTGCTTTATTGTGTGTGCACTTGTTATCCTCCCACTGTGGATGCCCCTCACTGGTGCTAGTTGAGGTTTGCGGCTCCTTAATTACTGGGCCAGTGCATGGGCTTCACAATGGTGTACGTCAGAGATCTCAAATTTATAGGCCTCAATCTGCCCTCAAACCACATAATAAGTGAATGAAACTGCTAATCTGTGTTTGTGCCTCCATTGACTACCTTTCTCTTTGTTCTGGAGATTGTAGTGCTTGGCATAGTGTGCTAATCATATTACAAATTTCATAGTCCTTAGAGTTTGAGACCGCTAGTATACAGCAAGGATTTCTGTAATAGTGCCAGTTAATTTCACTATATACATACTCTATGCAAGAAATGTTAGGAGATACACCACTCATTCTATAAGTGGATAATTCCACATTTCTTTACCAGGCTGAAACTATTCTGTTTCTTCTAAACAGTTTGCTGGAAAGTCTCAGGAGTATGGCATCCTGCTATATGTAAAGAAAACAAATGCAATGCCATTTTCAAAAAGCATCTTTAATAGATGATAAGTCTGCTGTAAACTGTCATACTGTCACTTCTTACAAGTGTCTTGGTGTTCGTGTTTATCAATCTTTGACTTTCCAAAGGTGTGTTAATGAAACCATCAATAGGTCTACCAAAAGCTAATAATTTCTACAAGGAAAAAAACAAACATTCTCACTTCTGCTTCAAAAATTACAAAAGTCGCAAATAAATTACTTGAATGAATGAATGAATACATACATACATAAATAAATAAATAAATAACATGCAAAAGCATTTCTCCTAAAAAGGCTACTGCATCAGGCAGTGGTCCTTGTATGCCAGCATAATTCCTAAATTACAAGCATATAATCAGACAGAGTACTTTCCCAGTAAGCACAAACATATTGCAAAATAATTGGATGCTTTTGTGATTCACAGGTTGGATAGATTTCTTAAAAAAATTATTATTTGTACAACTGTTGTTTGTCTTTAAATTATTCTACAAGGCGTTTTACCCTTCTCATATCTATCTAACCATTCAGCCACAATGACTTTTCTCATTTTTTGCACATGGGATCAGGGTGTCACTTCAACAGTGACAGTCATATAGCACCAAGCTTTACATCACCAGGTGTTTAGTCCTGCCATGGTGGATTTTCAAACCTATGTCCAATTTAGAGTGCCCAATCCACCTACTACATGTCTTTGGAATGTGGGAGGAAACCCACGTGAACACAGGGAGAACATGCAGACCCCACACAGAATGCACCCCAGTTGAGAATCAAACCAGGAAACCTCTTGCTGTGAGCTGACAGCACTATCCACTGTGCCACCTATATTATCTTGAAATTATTATTATTTAACCTTATTTGCTAACTGGTGAGCCCACACTATCCCTTTTCATGGGGGACCTGCGAGTACAATCTGGTTTAGTGATTTGCTCAGAGTCAAGCAGTAG